>NC_067400.1:561110601-561410601 GCF_016432865.1 Antechinus flavipes
AGGTGCACCTGCTGAATCATACCAGCTTGTGCCAAATGAATGTAAAGCAACATGGCAGACAGAAATGGACAATTTCTAGTTGGATAATGAAAAACAAATAATCTACATGAAACTTACAGGCATCATGCTATCCTATCCCTCCCAGGAGATCTGGTTTAATATATTAAACACAATCCATTTTCACAGCTTAACTGGCCATGAATACTCATGTAAATACTGGAGCCATCTCAGTCTATTGATGCAAGATGTTTAGCTTAACATATAGCTAACAGTGTCAATCAGTCACAGATTGCTGATTGAGTGGTAGTCATATTGTGGTCAGTACTAAAAGCAAAATAAGGACCAGACAAGGAAGATTCTTTCCTTGGTTTCTTTTTGGACTATCTGCCTTTCTCCTAATTCAAATGTACATCCTCAAGATGGAAACATGCTACAACTTATAATGACAAACGTTGGCAAAGCAATATTAATTCTTTTATTAGATCACACCAACACCCTCTGCTGCTTCAGGACACATACCATCTTCATACAGGTTATTAAAAAATCAAAACAAACCACCTCAAAAATCAACTTTTTTTCTTCTAAAGACACAAGTTTCAGTAGGAAGCATAGATAAAACTGTCAGCTATCAGCTAATAAGAAAAAGCTCTTTCTCTCTCTTTGAAGATAGGAAGGTTTTTACTAGCAAGGTGACATTATAGGGCAACATAATTTCAACCTTCCAGTGGGATAATTCTACTCAATCAGGAACCAGGGGTTCTCTGCTCTCAGTAGGCATTCAACTGGGTAGCACATACATGCTCTAAGAGTGAGAAAGCAACACCTTCTCACATATAACTCCCTGGAGAGGGATGGGGAAGAGAAGGAGGGAGGACTTTACACCTGCAAACTCTTAACTATCTATCAGCACTAAGGGTTGGGAAAAACATCACATTAAAGAAAAAGGAGGAGGGTGGGAGACTCCTAGATAAGCCAGCAGCTTTCAAAGATAAGTCATTTAAGCCATTGTATTACTGTGTCAAAACAACAGCCTTCTGTACAGGAGTGGTCAAGTCACAAAGGCAGAAAAAGCAATATGTATTTAAAAAGGTCACTGTCCAAAACCTCATTTTCCCAGGAGAAAAAAAAAAACACTGTATAAGTGCAAAATGCTGTCACATGAATTAAGTCATCTCTAATTCAATACACATCTGTCCCCATACAGCTGGATAATAAAATTAGCCATTAAAAACATCAGTGCTATCTCCAGTGGGGTTAACATAAGCTGCTCTCAAACCTAAGAGGTTTCCTATGGAGAAAGGATCTGGGTCCCCACATATGTTCTTCAGAGAGCTTTTCAAATCAACAAAATAAGCTTTTATCTAACATGCGTTTATAATGTAAGCTTGTGATTCTGGAATTCCACTAGGATGTTACTATTCACAATACTTCCTATTAAAAAAAGAAATAGGAGGCATAGATGGTCTAACAAAGTCATGTTAACTTAAGAAACTAATACTAGGCCAAGAAAGAAGTAATTGGAGAAACTGCTGTAAAGGGTCAGGAGGTCAGAAGGAGCATGGGCTTTTAAGAAAACACATCCAGTTTTTCCTCTTTCTGCCACTGAGAGTGAGCTAATTTTGACAGCCAAGATACCCTGGCTAGGTGGCGGGAGAAGTGGTGTCAAAGGCTGCCATTTGCTCCCAGGCACTGCCATCTGCAATAGCATAGAGTTTTGTCTCCGGTAAATAAACACATCTGCCTTTGCCAGTGTCCTCCCTACTGTGCTGCCCATCTGGAGCAGGTGAGCTGGAAGGCATGCCTGGGCATGGGGGAGATGGGGGTGAGCACAGAGGATCAGGCCTCAAGGGAGATGGCACATAGAGGAAGAAGGCAGTACTGCATCATGTCACATCCTGCTAACTGTGTTTGCCAAAAAGCATTTTCAATTACTCTCGTTAGTGATGTTTTTAATCACATGTAACAAATGGCTGCTCGTGGTGAGGGGACAGGACATGTAAAGTCAAGGTTTCTTTCACCTGTGCCATCTGTTCACAAGGTCACAAGACTTCACTGACACCAACAAACAATCTCTTGGGCAACCAACAGATGAATCTTTTGTGCAAACCACAGAAGTAATGAGGATGGCACAACTGCTCCAGTGGCCAATCCAGAGCCTTAACCTTAAAAACAGCCAAGGCAAGAGTCACATGGTTCTTTTAGAACTAGAGATCACATGACACATAACACCACTAGGGCAAATCTAAACTTGAAACAGACACAATTTGTGGCCTTTTCCTGAATATCTCATGACTATTTTTTCAACTTTCAAAGAATTACAGGACTATTTACTGGTTTGGTATAAGATTTGTAAATGAAGTTGAGATTTCCCTAATTTTTCCCTATTGTCATCATTTATACTTATCACATTACAGACAGACAGCATGGCTCTTTGAGAAATCAGAATACCTCTGGCAATCAAGAGATTTCTAAAAAGGCACTGTGATATACTTGCTATTATTACTTCTAACAGGGAACAGGGAATATAGGACAATTTAAATAGGATACATTAAATACCGTTTGCTATCAAACTTTGTCAATAATTCTATTTTACTTCAAGAATTTTGCTGATTTACACTTCAATCTCCCTATGTGTAAAAGGGAAAAAGATTCTTTAGAAATACCTTGAGGAAATTCAGATGAGCTACCCTAAATGTGTCATATCATTCATTTTAAATAAGAAATGGAAATTTACTATCATCATAAAAAATAATGGAAAACTCATTTACCCTAAAGTATTTTTGGGGGGCTGAGGCAATTGGGGTTAAGTGACTTGCCCAGAGTCACACAGCTAACAAATGTTAAGTGTGAGGTCACATTTGAACTCAAGTCCTCCGGACTTCAGGGCCAGTGTTCTACCCACTATACTACCTAGCTGCCCCAATAATGGAAAAATCAAAACATGCTTATGAGCTTTTCTTCCTTTCTGTATATTACTTACAAAAGGCATTAAGAAGTGGTTCTAAAAAAAAAAAAAAATCAGTCATGTTAAAGAGCTGAGCAGCAGGTGTTTAACGATGGCTAATTTAGCATCAATGGGGGAATAAAAAGAGCCAAAAGCAAAGCATCTCCAGAGAGGAAAGGATCTCAGAGGTCATCTAATCTAACCATATCTGGATAAGAATCCTCTCTAAGAGACCCAAAGAGCAGCCAACCAGCTTGTGTATGAAGAGCTCAGCTCTCAAGGCAGCCCATTCTATTCCACTGCTAGATACTTCTGATTGTTAAGAACTTTCTCTAACCATGCAGCTTACATCTGCCTTTCTGCAGTGCCAAAACATTGATCCTATAGACAAGCCTAATTTCTCTTCTACAAGCCAATCTTCCAATTAGTTACTTGATAATTAATACCTGTCCCACATAATTCATTGTCCCCTTCCAGCCCAAGACAAATCCAAGTCTAAAGGCTTTGAAAATAAGCCTTTGAAATTCTTTCACTTCCCCACTTTGAGGGAACTTGCTACCACAGAAACAAAGTACATAAAAATGTTTAATAATTACACAAATTTAACATTATGTAACAATTTCATAACATGTAAACAACACAATTACATTTATAAGTTTATTAAATAAAGGAAAGAGCATTTGCATTTTGTCTTTTAAAAACAAACCCAAAAGATCTCATTTTTTGGTTCCCTAGCTCTTTTTTTGTTTTTTCATTTAAATGTCATCTTTCCTCTTTCTCTAGATCTCTCTCTTTCAAGGCCACACCTCACATTCCCGAGTCCCCTCTTTTTCAAAGAATCTTCTAAAGTTAAGCACACATTGGTATTTAGTAGCATACATTAGTCCATACCACCTCATCTTCAATCATAGGGCCTCCGGAAGTCAAAATCTTTTAAATTTTCAATAAAAATGTTAAAAAATTGACTCAAAATTTCAAATCCTTCATGCCAGTAACGAACTATGTAACCAATTTAGCTATAATGACTAGTGATTCCAGAATGCATTTATTTACATAGAAATTTGGTACCTGTAAAACTCCTGCTGATAGTTGCCAAAAGAAAATTTATCCCTTATAAATACCACTGGTTTCTCTCCCTCCCCCACCTCTATACTAAAGCTCCATGTCACTGTCTACAAAGGACATTCTTCAGCTAAGTACATCAAACATCTCAACTGCTAGAAGATTAAATGAATCCACTGCATTTGCATGATCAGAGCAGTCTTATCTCGATTTTAAAAGGCGCTTAATTCATTTATTAATACCAGGGTATTTACAACAAAATGTTTATTGTGCCTAAAGGTAGAATTTGGAATTTGCCTGATAAGTCAAATATTTTACAAAGCAAGTCACATCTTACATTTTGCTAAATATCACAAAGAAATTCTGGATGGCTGCAATTTGCACTATTTTCCAATTATGAAAGTGAAAGAGGAAATGTTATTGGCTTTTCAGTTAAGTCAAAATATTTCCTTTTAATTTTCCTATTTCCCTTTCTAATGTAATAACCCGTGACTGAAAATTTTGGTTTCCCTTCATGTATAGAACTCACCTGGTATTCAAGCAAACACTCAGAGAAAAAGAAGTTCCATTTCTCAAGAGGATTACAGAAAGAAGTGTTATGTGTTATGAGGAACAAAATAAATGACTTTGAAGAGCTGCAACATCATCTCCTCAGACTTGCCTACAAAGCACTTGTCCAATTTGTTTTTATAACTGCAACAGGTAATTTAAGTAGCTGCATAATACGAGTTCATGTGGCACATAATATTGAAATTGAAACCAAACCACACGATCTATTTTAGACATAAGAAAACACATCATTACCAAGCTTTCTGAAGTACAGGTGAAAATGCCTGCCTTTTATAAGTTAAACGTTAAAACGATCTAAAAAGAGTCAAAGATAGCACTGATTGAAAGCCATCCCATCCCTGCCCCTGGGGAAATTATAGCTTCATACTTGTAGACATCTTAGGTTTGTTTCAGACTTGCCAAGGAAGGAAAATGCTTTTTTGTAAAAGCCATATGAATGGGAAACATTACAATCTCTCTCTTTTTTAGCACTCCTCCATGGTTAGGTTAGTAAGTTTTCTTGACTTTACAGATGAAAAAAACAAGCATTGGGAAGTAAGGTCATGTGGTAAAGATTCAGTTATATATGGTCCCTTAAAGGAGGGAAAATACACATTACAGCAATCACATGTTTTTCTGGCAATATTCTATATAAGGTGGTCATACACAATCTTCAAGTGTTCAAAAGTTAACAATATGCTTTGAAAAGTGGAAGACAAACTAAACCAATGATATGGCTAAAACTCATTGGAGCAGGGCCAGTTTCAGATGGTGAAGGTCACAGAAAAATTCAGATTAGTCTAAGAATTTCAACATTTGTGAAAGGAATTGCTACTTGCTTCTAAATCTGGAAGAATGAAAACTTGGATTATTTATAGTGTTTAAAGATAGCTCACCTATACTGTAGAGACTTTATATGATAGAAACAAGTAAATTAGTAAAAAATTCAAAAATAAAGCAAAAAATATCTCAATCAAGTTCAAGTGAAGGTGTATTTTGCTTAAAGTTGCCAATTAGATGCATTATGTGGGGTATTTTCCAGATTTCACCTAGGAAATTTGTATTTTACAGAATAAATCCAAAGAAATACCAAACTTGTGCCAAGAGGAAGAGCTGCATAAAGGTGAAGCAATATAAAAAGACTCTTTATGTTTAGCAAGAGAGTTGCAAAGAGTAAAGAAATGCCCTCCCTTCCTCTAACATTCAGCTTTATCTCGTTCTATTTCTTACCCGACTCCGGAGGTAGTCAGCCAGATTTCGCCGTGTGAAGTTAGCTGCTGCTGTGGGAGACAATTCATAACCTGGTGCAAGAGACCAAAAAAAAAAAAAAAAAAAAAAAAAAAAAAAAAATCAGACTTGCCTTGAAGTTAAATGATTAAATTCACTCAAATTTCACACTTTCCCATGTCTAACATTCAAAATACAGAACTGCATATTAAAAAGTTATGAATGGACTTTAATGGTCATTTTGTCTAACCTTCCAAGCAGGAAGCTTCTCTCTGTCACCCCTGACAGATGATCATTAACCCTAAAAACCCACTGTGATGAGGAACCCACTCTCATAATCATAAAGTAGTTCTATTAGAAATGCAATTCTTACATCTAACCACAATTTGCCTTCCTGAAACCTGGTTTTCCTACTTTCTGTACTCTATCTGATAAAAACTACACAAAATCTAATCCTTTCTCTATATAGCAGCCCTGCAAAAGAGGTAATCTTTCTTGCAGTCCTATCATATCTCAAGTGCTCTCTTTATTACATTCTTTTAGCTATTTCATATACATAAATGAAATGATTTTGAGTATTAAAACAGTGGCAAATAGTATCCTATTCAACCACTAGAGGAGATAGATATAAAATAAGGTATGATTGTGTTAGCTTAAATTCTAACAGGGCACAGAACAGAACACAATATTATTGCTAAGGTCTTAACAGAACATAGTATACTGTGGTACATTCCTTTTCTGCATACTTTTCTATTTCTATTAAACAGTCTAAGACTGCATCATTTTTTTTTGAGGAGTCGTACCAGTTATAGTGAACTGTCAGTCAACTAAAATCCCAATGCCTCCCCCCACCATTTTACTTGTACAATTGAATTTTAAAAATTGAAATGTAAGATTTTACATATATTCCTATTAAGTACAGGAATACATTATTCCAGTCTTTTGAAAATTTTTTGGATTTTTTTTTGTTAATCAATTTGTTCTCTCCCATATTTGATAAGGAAGTCTATGCCTTTTTCCAAATTGCTGATAAAAATAATGAATAAGAAGGAAGAAGGGGCAAGAACAGAGTGCTATACAGACCTCCTAGGTTTACAGTAATAATTAAACACTCTCTTGGCATATTTAACTAGCTACCAATCTATTTAACTGTATTGTCATCCAGCTCAAATTTTTCTATAGTTGCTACAAATAAATTCAGACCAGATAAACACGAAAGAAACATTTTCTTTTGTTTATCAAGATGAGGTTACTGATCCATTCTGGGGAGGGCACCATGGACTCTGAATTGTTTTTCTAGGAGTAAAGGTGGAGATGGACTTTCTTGCCTCTTCCCCTTATGGGAATGAGAAGAACAGTGAAGTCTGCAGCCACAGTAAAAATAATATGAATTTATCTGTAAGAGCATCAAATCCACAAATTGGTTTAAAATCACCAGTGTAATAGTGTTCTGTACTGTGCAATTTCATTCACTTAAGAAATGAGAGAAAAACATATTAATAAAGATGAACAAGACATTTCAAGAGGCAATTTGAAAACTATGAAAGAATCAATCAAAGGAAAATGGGATATTGAGATCTCTAGAAATGAGTTACTTTTAGAAAAAATAAGATTTTAAACATAAAGCCAGTGTCTGGAGAATGCTAAAATATACAAAAGAAATTTTTAAAAATAATTTTCTAATAATTTATAAACAGAGACTACTAGACTAAAAATGTCCCATAATTAGGACAGGAAAGAAAAATATCATTGCAGATACTATTCACGTATACAAAAAAGAAAATTATCTCCCCTCACCTACCCACAATTCAACAAGCATTTATTAAATTTCTAATTTGTGCCAAACACTGCAATAAACAAAAGAAGATCAATCTTCAATTCACCTGAGCTTATGAGCTTCCTGTTTATTAACCCCTGCGGCTCAGAAAGTTATTTTACTGCATATTCCTGAATAAATACTTTTTTTTTTTAAATAAAGAATTTACAGATGCTTTCATATATAAATTAAATTCCTTACCAATTCTTATCTTAACATTGCTGTTATGCTATGAATCATTCAAGGAACAGAAAAGTTTTCCCTACTACAATACCCCTACACAGCACTTTGTGCTTGAAAGCTGGCCTTGAAAACATCAGTGCCTTTGGGTTTTTGTCATTTTTCTATCAATGTTATCTTGTCTTACATAATTTTGAACTGCAAATTTTGTTACACTGCAGACTCTGTAATTTTCTTTCTTATATAAAATTTAGCTAACTTCATAAAATAGCATTAAAAATTACTAAACACATCAAGTCAAAAATACTAAACACATCTGTTTGTTAGATTCTGGCCTCATATCACCTTGTTGTGTTTGCTGGGTCTAATCTCATCATTTTTTAGGCCTGAAAGGGGTTTCATCTTATCACTAGTTACTCATACCCTGATTATGAGGCCTGGTTTCCTAAAGTTTGATATAAGAGAAACAAACTAGCTGTGTTAAAGGGGCAGTACTTCTTGATAGCCATTGTTGTTTTTATTAAAATCAAAAACATAACACTGCATATATCAATATAAACAATTAAATTAAGTAATTTCAATGGAAGTTTCTCAAGTCCCTATTAGCTAACTAATTTTTAAAATTAGTTTTTTTAAACTGATTTTTAAAAATCCATTCTTATTTCAATTCAATCAAGCACTTCAGTATTAAGCAGCAGCAATAAAATAATGTAAACTTATGCAATTTTATAACTATCTTATAAGTCTTTTAAATATCAGGTGTTGATGAAAAATTCAAGTGAACTAGCCCAGACTTCGCCTTTAACCTCTACCCAAGGCTCAACTTCCTCACTCTTGAATATGAAAAACCAGGGCACAAACATTTTACCCTGAGGATTACCTACCATTGCGCATCTTGTAGAGCTGTACATTTTTCTGAATGTATTCAGCAAACTGCACAGTGTCTCCAGCCTCTCCAACACACAGAAGTAAGATCTTCTCACTCATCTTAAACATCTTGTCATGATCTGTTCAGAAAATAAAGTCATTACCACAAATCATGTACAAATCTAATAAATGCTAGATTAAGCAAAAACAGATTTTTAAAAATAGATGATATTCTACAATATCAGGCAGCACTCTCATCATCCTTCAAGACACACCATCAGGAATAAGCACACTTCATTAATATCATTTGCCACAGGAAATTACATAGAATTTCCAGATTGCATCAAATCTAATCAGAAATACTTTTATATATTCAGGACTCAATCATTGAGGGAAGTGTAGGAATCAGGCCAAAAGTGTGAAAACAATCCTTCAGCTCATGATAACTAAGACCTTGAAAATTTCTTCAAGAGACCAAATCAAGTTTTAGTTTTTGAGGAAATAAGAAAGGGACAAAATCTGAAGGTGCAGAGAGAATGGTGTTACCACAGTTAAATTAAGAATACATCAAAAGAAAATGTCCTTTAAAAAGGTAAAAAAGTAACTACCGATGGAAATTTGTAAAGAAATCAACTGAAAATACAAATCACTATAAAAATTGTTAACTAGCATCACCCTCAAAGCAGAGACAAAAGAGAAACAACATTAATTATATAACTACTTTCAAAATTTTTTTTTCAAATATTCGAATCTTATCTGGATATGCCAGATTCTTGTTCAGATTACAGAGAAATCAACATTTATGCAGCCATTAGTGCCTAAGGAACATAACTCCTCATATTCAAGCTGGGGCTTCAGTAAAACATAATCTCCCTATCCAACTCTCACTTTCACTTTCAATTTTTCAAATACTGCTGAATAATCTTCCCTGGAAGACATGTTTCATGTTTGAAAGCTTCTGAAATGTCCCAATCCTTTAATAGGATTTAGAGAGCATAATGCTGCTGTTTAAAACAGTTTTTAAAATTTGAGAGCTGAAACTGCTAGGTAGGGCTAGAGGGAAACACACAAGATATAAATGTAAAATTACCAAATATGTGGCCTCAAGGTCTTATTTGTATGGACCGAAAAGAAAGGAAAAACCTCAACAATATTTGTTACATAGGTTGAAGGAGACTGTCAACTTGCAAACAAGTTTAACATTTTTTGTTATAACATTTATAAAAAAAAAAAAAAGTTGCGTTCCAAGAATGCTATTTTTCATTGAGAAATGAACTTAAAAAAGCAAAAAGTTATTTGTTAGGTACCTACAGTGTGCCCACAACTATATAAGGGATCATACCATAGGAGACACAAAAATATAAAACACTTCCATGACTTATATATCTCAAAGGGCTATATATAATCTGCAACAGACTCTAGTTCAGACTCTGCCTCACCTAGCTGTGTCCTTGGGCAAATAACTTCACTGGCGCCTCACTTTGAAATACAAAAAAGAGCTAGTAAAGGAGGGAGAGAGGGAAGAGGAAAGGAAGACATTGGTACAAAGAATTATCCATGAGACAACTGCTTCTCCAAAGTCATGTAGATCATCAGGAACTGCTCTGAAACTATACTAGTCCTAGAGAGTTGCCTGAAACACTAAGAGACATGTTAAAGGCTAAACTTGAATCCTGCTATGCCTTCCTAAATCTGAGGCTAGCTCTTTATTTACTATACATTATCTCTCAAAGGATCATAGAATCAAAGATTTACAAGTGACTTTCCCAACATATATAAATGGTTACAAACTGTTATATATAATCTAAGGAACTTATGTTATTACAACACAATGTATATACAGGCTCTCAGTTATATAGGAATTCAGAAAATAAAAAAGGCAACTAGGACTGCAATAATCAGGGCAGTTTTTAAGCATTTCCAAGACTAGTCAATTGATGAAAGATCTATAGTATACATGTTAAGGTAATAAAAGCATGGTACAAGCAATTAGGCTTCCTTCACTTTAGTCATCTTTTGGAAATTATAAAGAACTTATACATTGAAAACAAGCTGGCAATATAGCAGATGATACTGACACCTAAAGGAATAGCCTAACCGAACTAAGATGGCAAGTAAAAGCAAACCCCAGGCTCCATTTTTCAGCTCTTTAGCTTACCTGACAAAAAAGCAATACAAATATTCTAATTGGGAAAACATACAAGGCCTCAAAGTTCATATTCTTACAAATTTAGGACTGGAAAAATAGTAGGGGAAAAATGGAGGAAGGCTATAAATATGATTTTTTTTTCCTACACATCCTTTAAGATCCAGCCCAAAATCTTTCCTCCAATAAGCATAGCTGGTACTAAATCAGTACCATTATTGTCACAGAACAAGACAGGGATGTTATATCTTACATTAACATAGCACATTTTACTTTTTCCAAAATGCTTTCCCCTCAAGTAAATACTCTGATTATCAGTTCATTGAAATTGAAGCCTTGCTTCATTAAAGGAAGAAAGTTGCTAGTTGGTTAACTGCTTGAAGGTTTTTATAACCATTCTTTTCTCCACACACATTCTCCAATTATAACACCCGTTGACTTCCACTGATTCTTTACTATGATTTTAACAAAAAAGAAATAAGATTTCCTTTTTGAGTTACAAAATCAAGGGATATTAATAATCTTCTAATCCAAACTCTTATTCACTACAGGAATCCTATTTCAAATACCCATGAGAGTTGGTTAACCTCTGCTTGAATACTTCCAATGTAACTACTTTCTGAGGCAGCCTTATTCTATTTTGGAGAAATCACTAAGTATTAAAAATTCATTTTTAAATATATACAAGCCTTTTGATTTTTGAAGATATGTCATGTCATCCCCAAACTTTTCTTCTTCCAGTTCCTTTCATCCCCAGTTCCTCAGATTACCTAGCTTTTACATCGCTCATTATCCTGGTCTGTTCCCTCTGATGTACTTCAACTTGTCAGCATTCCTCTTAAAAGATAAAGGCCAGATTGGAATTCAAGGTGGTAAGGGGAGAGAGAAGCAAGTGAACTATTATGGGCTTTCTTCTTTTTTGTATTTACTTGGGTAAAAGGATAGTGAACAAAGTAAAATGTGACATATTAATGTCTTTTCCCTTTTAGTTATCAAAATTATGATACTGAGTACCAGTTGTATGCAAAACACTAGTGGATATTGTATATATGATCTTTCCTAAAGTTTTGGGTCCAGTTTAAGAATATAATTTTTCTCAAAAAAGGAATATCATTCTAAGGTAAAAAAAAAAAAACAACAGGTATTTCAGGCAGGCTATTTATCACTTCTAGGTTTCATTTTCACTATAAAATGGAAGGAATTGGATTAGATGGCCTCTGAAATCCCTTCTAGCTCTAAATCTATGATCCTAATTATATCTTATTTCATTCTGAAATCATGTGTTTGACACAAAGGACTTGTTTCTACAGTACAAAGATTTAAGACAATGATATCTCTGGGGGATAGAGGGGAATATAATCTCCAGGAGAAAAATTCCCCAAAATAGGAAGCATTTTCATTTTCATCATTTTACAAATATCTTAAGAAGATATTCATTAATACACCAGCCCTATTTCATTAAACAATAATGTTCCTAAAAAGCCCTAGGATCTTATTCCAACTTCCTGTGTGATGAAAAAAAGAAAAGTGGTCTTATAGGGCTTCAAGAAAGTGAAGATTCATTTTATTCATTCTTCACAAAAAAGCTGGATCTGGAGTTAGAGGAACTGCAGTCAAACAAATCTCAGTCTTGCCAGTTACCAGCAGCATGGTCCGGAGCAGTTCCTTCACTTCCTTGGGTCTTAGTTTCTTCATGTGTTAAAAAGAAATGAAAGTAACTCCCTTAAAGTCCTTCTAGCTCTTAAATCTATTCTTCTGAATGCAGCATTCCTTGCCATTTAAAATTAGCAGCATTACCAAGTCGTCTTTTAAATGAGAATGTATCTATAATAAATCACTTTAAAAAATTAGCCTGGAAATAACCCATTCACTTGCCTACCTTCATTGTTTAAAAGCCAAAATGAAACAAATATGATGAAAATTTTGCCACTACTTTAATAGGATCATTATAATTTAAGTTACACTACTATGACTACCTTATGTGAACTTAAAAACAAATAAGTAGAGCAAACTTATCAAGATTGTAGTGGACAGAGTGAGACTTGGACCCAAGAAGTCTGGAGTTCAAATCCTATCCTCCACATATAGTGCCTGAGTGACTCTTGGAGCTATAGGCAAGTTGCAAAAAAAAAAAAAAAAAAAAAAAAAAAAAGTGTCCTCCTGCATAGCAAGAAGGGTTTGTTCACTCAGGAGTTCCTATACCACTGAAACCATAGGTCCTGTCCCAATTCCTCTCCTCAGCTGTCTTTAAAGAGATAACAGGTGATGGAGAAGTGGGGAAGGGAGAAAGAATTGTCTCTTTTGCATTCCCATAGCTGAGTACAGTCCTTGTAAATAACACATGTAAAAACATATGTAATAATAGCAACTAATAAATACTAGCTGACTGGAAAGAATTTGGGGGCCGGATGTTAGGGATTCTAGGTTCCAAAGCCTGTACTTCCACACAAGATCACTGTGATTTGGGGTGTCATTTCCCTTTTGTGATCCTGATACTTCAAATATAAAATTGGAAGTATTGCACAGGCCAGTAAAGAAAAAGCCCCAGAAACGTGTTTTTATTTTATTAATAATAATAAGTCTATTAGATTCGTCACCCTTCCCAACATCCAGTAACAAAGAGCTGCGTCTTGCAACATAAATGTGACTTCGGCAAAGCATGTAGATTTAGGTCTGGAAGGGAGTTCAATGCCCTCATTTTACAGACAAGAAACCTAGGGGGGAAAGGACACAGAAAGTATCGGGGCCAGGATTCGAATACAGGTCTTCTGACTTCAAACTCAGAGGGACTTTCCACCGCCCCCTCGCTGCGTGCCCCAGGCAGGGTACAAGGGGAACGGACGAGAGCGGAAGTGGCCGGGAAGTCACATTCTCTGGCCCAGACGCCAAATGGGGAGAGGGCGGCAGGATCCGCGCCCCCGGGAGCACTGCAGCGGGAGAGCGCCTGGGCCCTTTCCCTCCTGCCTTGTCCCCTTCGGCCGGGCTGGGCGCGGCTTCACTCACCGTCCTTCATCTGGACGATGTTGCTGGCGGCCACGCGGTCCGAGGCCACCAAGATGTAGTCAGGCCCCTGTATGCCGATAAGGTACTCCATGGTGGACGGCGGGACCGGACGGGACTCAGCTCGGGCCGGGCCGGGCCTGTGTGTAGTTCCTCCTCACCGCCGGCTCACCGGTGAGACAGCACCGCGCAGGCTGAAGAGGAGGAGGCGTCGACCCACCGCCGTCGCACTCAGATGACATCACGAGACCTCGCGAGAATTGCCTGCAGCCAGCGCCGGCTTGGCCCGGGGAGAGGAAGATTAGGCAAAAGCTCGCACCCGCCCCGCGGGAAGAACGGGGGCGGGGCTTAAACTGTCCTGGTCCCGCCTCTTTTCCGCGCTCCTCCTCTCCCGATCTGTGCTTCTCCAGGTCAGTCACCTTTTAAAGTGCCGGCTGTGTGCAAAGTATTGAGAAACTTGAAACAGAAATTGACACCCAATCCTACCCTCCTCTTTCTCTTTTCTTTTTCCCATTCTATCCCTTGTTCTACTGAGGAAGGAGGGTGATGGCTAATTGTAATGGAGCTAAAATGTGCTGTGAAGGAATTTGAACTTTAGGGAGGCAATAAGGAACCAACGAAGGTTTTTAATCAGAATAGTAACATTCATACATAAAGAAAATAAGTCGGTGAAGGGTGTATTAGAGGAGGCTGAGCCTGGGAGCTGGAAGTCGTGCTAGCTGTCAAAATAAATAGTAAATAGTGAAAAAAAAGTAAATAGTAAAGGGGACCCATTTTGGGGGGGTGGGATGGGAGCAGGGCTCCCCCTGCCACTCCATGAGGAGAGGCTCCAGGATTACAGACACCCAGATAGAAATCACCCGCAAAAAGGTAATCAGTGGTTATCAAGCATGCTGCCTTTACCACAGGAACTGCTCAAGACACAAAACACAGCTGAGCGTTAACGCAGGAAAAAAATCTCAAATGGCCTATTGCTTTCTCATTCCCCTCAAAGGATAAAGACAGCATTGTGGGACTGTGGAATCAATAGCTGCTTCACTGTTTACATCAGGCTTGCACTCACAAGGGACAGATCTCCAGACAGGATATAGCTTTCCTTAGTCCTGCTGCAGAATGGTCTGGATGCTGTTCATGTTTTCTAAGAAGCTGCTGTTGTGGAAGTTGCAACTAGCGCCCACCTCAGGAACTCTCAGGTTTTGTAGTAGTCACCAAGCAGGGAAATGCTAATTTCCGGAAGTTGCTGATCACCGACCTTTGTCAGGGAAAATAGCACCAGGGACTTGGGGTCTCATCTCAGATTTGCTTGGGCTAGCACAGACTGATCATCATTATCCCGGGCTTTTCTAAAGGAAGATGCCATTCCTGCTGGGCAGATGGGGAGAGAAGAGTCCTCCTCTTGGCTGCTATTCCAAGAGAGAGAACAGGTTGGTAGAGTCCTAAATGGAAGGCCTCAAAGCGGGCACAGTCCTTTCCACATATCTTATAGACAACTGAGTACATTCCTGACTCAGGCCAATTACCTTTGGCACAACTACCTGGGGTCATAAGAACCAATCAGAAGGTGCTGTGTTATCCCGGCCCTCAAGTGAACAGCCAGAGAATGTGGTCAGCCCTGTCGGTCTATCATTTCATCACATGGATGAAAGGGGGGAAAGGATTCAATGGATCAGTATCCCTGGTCAGTCCCCTGATATAGAGAAATAAAACATGATGTGGAGGTGGGATCCACAAGACTTAACTGATTAGATATGAAAGGGAAAGGCAAGGGAAGGGTCAAAGATAACCACAAAATTTTAAGCATGGATGAACAGGTGAAGGAAGGTGCAAGGGTGCCACGGAGAGAAGTCAGAAGGAAGAACCCCAGTTTGAGTGGGGAAAATAATGAGCTTTGTTTGAAGCATACAGGGTTTGTGGTGCCAGTAGACATTCAAGTGGAGATGCCTGTTAGTGGGGTAGTAGGTTTTGGGGCTCAAAAGGAGATCAGGCAGGCTTGAGGGTCATTTGCATAGAGGTGGCAGTTGAAGCTCTGGGAATAGAAAAAGGAAAAGCAGAGAGAAGGGAAGAGGGCCAAAGACTTCCCTTAGGTGTTCCCCAGATTAAGTGGTCAGGAAAAAAACAGAGACAATGCTTTTATTTACACGAGCTGTGTCCCATGCCAAAAAGGCTTTTTTCCCCTCATCTCTCTACTTCCTGGAGGATGGTTCTCTTTGACACTCAGCTCAAGTACCACTACCTTATGAGACTTCTCCCCATCCTTTCCATTGTTAATGTATGCTCTCTGTCTCTGTTTCTGTCTCTCTGTCTCTCTCTTTATCTCTGTCTCTGTCTCTGTCTCTCTCTCTCTCTCTCTCTCTGTCTCTCTCTCTCTCCTCTCGCTGTCTCTGTCTCTCTGTCTCTCTCTTTTCTCTCTCTCTGTTTCTCTCTCTCTCTCTCTCTGTCCATGTGTCTCTTTTTCTCTCCGTGTGTATCTGTCTGTCTTTTTCCCCTGCCCCCCTCTCTCTCTTTCCTTCTCCCACATTCTCTTTTTATCTCCTTTCTTTCTCTCTCTGTCTTTGTCTTTCTGTTTCTCTCTGTCTCTATCTCTTTCTCTGCCTTTGTCTCTCTCTGTCTTTTCCTTCCCTCTCTATGCCTCCCTCCCCAATTACTTTATATTTATTTTTACCAATTTTTTTGTGTACATGTTAAACCTCAAACCTAAATTCCTTGAAAACAAGACCATTTTTATTTTTGTCTTTCTATCTCCAGGACCTAGCATAGTACTTGGCACATAATATGAACTAATAAATTCTTGTGAAATGGAATTAAAGGAGACAGGTAGGAAAAGTACCAGGAGCTCTCTTTGAAGCCAAGGAACATTCAGTAGGAAGGAGTGGCCAACAATGTCAAAAGCAATGTCAAAAGGATGAGGAATGAAAAAAAAAGGAAAGTAATTGAATTTGATGATTAGGAAGGCACTGGCAATCCTCTTGCACAGAAAGCACTTCAATGTCAGTATCAAAGAATCCCTCTCTTTTTCCAAGTGCCATCTTCTATATGAACATTTTCTAATGTCTCCAATTGCTAGGGCTTCACTTTTCAAACTACCTTTTATTTATTTATTTTTTTACAATGTTTCTATCTATATGTACATATGTACTTTTTGTCTCCCTCATGAGGTTATAAACTTGAAAATAGGAATTAGATATCATTAACACCAAGAACAGTGCCTGACATATAGCAGGTGCTTGATAAATGCTTATGGATTAATTGATTGATCCAGATCCATGACCTTGGAAAGAAAAGTTTTAGTAGAGTGGTAGGGGCAAATGCCAGATTGCTAAGGGTTAATGAGTATAGTCATGAAGTGGAAGTGTCATATGTAGACAACTTTTTCAAGGTAGTGGAGGGAAAAGAAGCCAATAACTACATAGTAGGAGTAAAATGATCAGATAACTTTTTTTAAATTAAAACTTTTTACTTTCAAAATATATACATGAATAATTTTCAGTATTCACCACTGTAAAACTTTGTTTTACAAATTTTTTCCCCTCCCTTTCCCCATCCCTTCCTCTGGACAGCAAGTAATCCAATATATGTTAAGCATGTGCAATTCTTCTAGACATTTCCATAAATATCATGTTGCACAAGAAAAATCAGATCAAAAAGAAAAATGGGGAAAGAAAACAAAATGCAAGCAAACAACAAAAAGAGTGAAAATACTATGCTGTGACCCAAACTCAGTTCCCACAATCCTCTCTCTGGGTGCAGATGGCTCTCTTCATCACAAGATCATTGGAACTGGCCTAAATCATCTCATTGTTAAGGAGAGCCACATCCATCAGAATTGATCATCATACAGTATTGTTGTTGCATTTTACAATGATTTCCTGGTTCTGTTCAGTTAAGTAAGTATCAGTTCATGTAAGCCTCTTCAGGCCTCTTTGAAATCATCCTGCTAGTAGTTTCTTTTATAACAATAATATACCATTGTTAGAATCCTAGTGTAAACTCAATGGAATTGATACAATGCTTATTGGTTCACACATTAGAGCAAATCCTTACAAGGTGTTAAGTCACTAATATTGATAGAAACAATGCTTAAGTTAACACCTTTGAGAGTTCACACATTAGCTCACACATTAGTTCCCACCTTTGGGAAATTTCAGGATTCAGTATGAGATATCCAAATTCACACCTCCCATAATTCCACTCTCAGAGGAGGAGTCAACCTTTGAGTTTACACCTCTAAAAGAGCCTAAAAACAGCTGAGCTCAGGCAGGAGAGTTCAGTTGAAAAGATTGAGAGGGGAGCATCAGTTGGAGATTGAGAAGCCACGAGTCGGAGTTGAGCTAGAGGCAGAAACTGGAAGAGCTAAAAGACAAGCTGCAAGAGCTCTTGGAACCAAGGAGGGAGAGAGACCCCTAAGAAAGCTAACCGGGCCCAAGGAAAGAGACAAGACTTAGAAGGAGAATATAAATGTTTGGATTTTATCAGCTGGCTGCATTTGAGGTGATTATTACTTGGAACTAAAACTAAGGCTGCCTCCAGAAAACCTCCCCAAGAAACCTGCTCCCAGAGAACCATCATATATTATATAAAAGAAGAGAACACCACATTCCATAACTTTCATATACCATAACTCATTCAGTCATTCTTCAGCTGTTGGGCATCCATTCACTTTCCAATTCAAAGAAATCTTTTTAAAAAAAGATGGTTGATACATGAGCTTTTTACAATTGGATTGGAAGGAACAAGTGATGAAGATTCATCAGATAGAGGGGTGACAGTGAAGCAAGATCCTGGACATGAGTTTGGAGTTTAAGAGAGGAAATAAGCATTTATAAAACACATATTATGTGCCACACATTGTGCTATGTGCTTTTACAAATATCTCACTTGATCGTCACAACTTAGTAACGTGGGTGCTATTATTATCCTCATCAGAGGAAACTGTGACAGGGATTAACTAGTAAGCATCTGAATCTGAATTTAAACTGTCTTTCTGATTCTCGACTCAGCACTATCCACTATACCCCAAGATGCTTCTGGCTAGGAAAGAATAGAATCAAAATTACAAAGAAAATGATTATTTTATGATTATTAGAAATGATATTCCTCTTCTTAGCCAAAGGAAGTGGATAATAATGATAAAAAAAAAAAAGTGAGCAAAGGAGGAACAGAACTAAGAGATCTTTGCTTAATGGGCCTATATCTTGTCCACAAAGTAGACAATGTGCTCATGTGCTGGGAAATAGATGTGAATATATCTGAGAGTTTTAAAAAGGAAGAAAAAATTCAGAGCAGTGACTATGGGAAATAAGATAAGGAATTGATAATGGTAGGACAGAATGGCTGAGTACCAAGAATTTGTAGTAAATGAGATCAATACTATTTCTTGATTTTTTTCCCCCCTAAGAAAGTTCACTAGTCTAAGAATAAGAACAGAAAAAAGAGTTGCCATGCAATTTGAAACTATCCAATAGTTTGGGATATTGCTTTCTTTCTACTTGGAAAAGGGCAAATAGTATGCATTTGAAGATCTCTCACCCTTCTAGTTTCCATATGGTATGCCAATGTCCCTCCAGGATTGAATGGAATACTTCAGCAGGTCATCTAACTTCCTAGTGAAGATGTCTAGTGAAAAGCAAGCTACTACTCCCTGAAGTAGTCTATTTAATTGTGTACTGCTCTAATTGCTAAAAGGGTTTTCTCCCTTTTACATAGTGTCCTTTTTATGACTATCCAGGTTCAGAGTACTGTTTAGGCTATTAGCCATTCAAAAAACCCAACAAGAGCCTTCACCAACACAACTCTATGCCAGATCATGTAAAGTGACAAATGAAAAGAAAAAACATTTAATTTATTAATTTTAATTTATTCTTTTTATAGAATAAGCAATGTGTAGCTAGATTCCAGACTTGGAACTAAGCTCTCTCTTAGAGAGCTAAGAGCAAAGACTATTCTACCTTCCCATCAGGATTCAGAGACTATCCCTGAAGAGTCAGAAGTATATATTTTCTAATACTATTGGTTAAATCCCCCATTTTTGTGTTTTCCCCACCTCCCCTAAGCACCAGTGATTTACATCTCAATTTAATTGAACCAATTAGTATTAATTTTAATTTTTACAAAGGGATATTTACTATGAAGATAAAAGAAAAAAAGTTACAAGTATTTCTGCCTGATCTTCTGAACTGATTGATCTAAGCCTTCCTTAATCTTAATGTCTTCTCTCTGAGATTATTTCCAATTTATCTTGTCTATAGTTTGTTTGAACATAGTTGTTTGCATGTTGCCTCCCCTATAGTCTGTGAGCTCCTTGAAAATTTGCACTGTCCTTTATTTTTCTTTGTATCCCTAGGACTTAGGACAATGCCTGGTACATAGGATGCACTTAATAAATGCTTGATCACTAACTGAACTTATTTCCCAATGCATGTAGGAATTGGGTCAAGTATTCCCAGTGTATGTATATATACGTGTATATATACACACACATATGCATTTATGTATATGTTATACACATACATATGCATGCATGCATACACACACATGCTATAGAAAATTTCTGAAATCAGTTCAAAACTACTCACTAAACCTATTATTAAATTTTCGGTGTTTCTATTTCCCCCTTGGAAATAGCAAAAGGAGAATTCATTTATTGCTTTGTTTAGAATTAAGAAATTTAAGGGAAAAGTTATTAATATAGATTAAATTTTAAAATATGCCTGTATTTTCTTTGGGGAATCAGTTGTTAAATACTTATCAGCACAACCCTACAATGCTGATATTTGTGCAAGTTGTCTCCTCCAACAGATAATAAACTCCTTGAAGGCAGGAATTGTTTAAAATTTTTCTTTATATAGCCAATACTTAGCACAGTGCCTCTCACAAAGATGGTACTTAATAAATGTTTATTGAGCCTTTGATCATTTAGATGATTTTGAATCTTGGTTCTGTCATCCAGTAATAATAAGATAATTTTATAGATGAAGAACCTGAGGTTCAGAAAAGCAAAATGACATTCAAGGTCACATAATTAGGAAATGTCAAGAGTGCTTTTGAAGCATTAGTTTCTTGGCTCAGCCTTCTAGTTACTATGCTATAATGCCCCCTTTCCATAAGATGAGAAGAGAGCTGGGATCAGAAATAAAAGGAATGCCTACATTAAGAAGTCATGAGATTCCAGGCCCAAATTTGTCAGTTATTTCAATATTTGACCTTTGAAGGTGAACACCTCTTGCCATGCTTCAATTTGTTCACCTGAAAAAGGCAAAGACTATCTCTGTTTCTCCCCAGGGAACATATGTGAAATATCTGGGACCTTCACAACTCAGACTTGAGTTATTGCCAAATTTCATGGCAGATTCAGATAATTGAAGGGTTTTCAGAAAAGAAATACCTCCTCATTCTCCTCCCCATACCCCAGAGATCCACGGTCACATCTGTTTATAGCCAAAAACACAATGTTGTCTCTGAGGAATTTGAAAGCATTAATGTAGCCCCAAGAGATCTGAGCTGGGCCATGTCAGGACTGGTTCTGTTGCCAAACAACTTGGTAACTTGGAATGACTGGTACACTTAGACCATCACTTATTCTCTCTCTTTTAAAAAAATTATTTGATATTTTAATTTTTCTCCAATTATATTTAAAACATTTTTTTACATTTGTTTTTAAAACCTTTAGTTCTCAATTCCTTCCCTTATCTGCTGATCCAACCCCCAGTAAGAAGATACATTTCATACAAAACATTTCCATAAAAATCATGTTGCATCACTTATTCCCAATTGTCATTTGGGGCATATTTAAAAAATTTTCTTTTTAAAAGTCAGGGTATGTGTACAATGACCTGCTGGATTGGATAGGTTCAAGTAAGTCTCTGGCATTGAAACTCCTTTGGTACTTTAGAAAAAGCCACAGACATCCCTTTGGGAAGAGAGGTATACTATTGGTGGAGTTATAATGTTGGTCTAAATAATCTGGAAAGCAATTTAAAATTATGTTTTTTTTAAAAAAGTAACGAAAATATTGATACCTTTTGACCAGAGATCCCATTGCTACACCAAGGAGGTCAATACAGAAGGAAAAAAAAATTCCATAAAGAGGAAAATATTCATTGTAGCACTTTTTTTTTGACAGGAAGGAACTGGAAACAAAGGAGATATTCATTAACTAGGGATGGGGATAGGGCCTAGAGCTGTGTTTTCATTAATATGGAGAACTTCTAGATGAGCTAAATAAATTGTGGTGATTTTTACATTCAAAAAATGAATAAATATAACAAAGTAGAAAAATGCCAATTATTGGAGGGGCAGTAGAACAGGCTTATTAAAATATATTAAGACAATATTGGTGAAGCTCTGAATTGATCCAGTCATTCTGAAAAGCAAAAAGGACCCCAAAGTCATTAAACTATGTATTCTTTGACACAGTGATATTGCTACTAGATCTATACTCCAAGATCAAAGAAAGGGGAAAAGAACCTATGTATCCAACATCATTTGTAGAAACTTTTTGTGTAGCAAAAAACCAGAAATTAAAGAGATGTCCATCAACTAAGGAATGGCTGAACAAATTATAGCATGTGAATGTAATGAATATTATTGTGCCATAAGAAATGATGGTTTCAGAGAAACCTGAGAAGACTTATATGATATTGGCCTAAATATTCAGAATGCAGTGAGCAGAACCAGGAGAACATTTTATTTTTTAAAAAATATTTATTTTTAATATACTGCTTTATGAATCATTTTGGGAGAGAAAAATCAGAGCAAGGGGCAAAAACCATGGGAAAGAAAAAAAAGAAGTGAACATAACATGTGTTGACTTACATTCAACCTCCTTAGTTCTTGTTCTGAATGCAGATGGCATTTTCTGACTATGGGATTGCTTTGGATGACTGAAGAACTGAGAAGAACCAAGCTTTTCATAGTTGATCATTGCACATTCTTGCTATTATTGCGTACAATGTATTCCTGATTCTACTTGTTTCACTCATCATCAGTTTGTGTCCAGCCTTTTCTAAAATCAGCTTGTTCATCATTTTTTATAGAACAATAATATTCCATTATCTTCATATACCATAACTTTTTCAGCCATTCCCCCAATTATGAGCATTTACTCATTTTCCAATTTTTTGCTACCACAAAAAGAGCAGCTGCAAACATTTTTGCACATATGGATCCTTTTCCCTCTTTTGTGATTTTCTTAGGATACAGATCCAGAATTGGCACTGCTGGGTCAAAGGGTATGCAGTTTTATAGTCCTTTGGGCATAGTTCCAAATTGTTCTCCAAAATGGTTGGATCAATTCACAACCAGGAGAATACTTCATTTATTTATTTATTTATTTTAAAATAACTTTTTATTGACAGAACTCATGTCAGGGTAATTTTTTACAACATTTTCCCTTGCACTCACTTCTGTTCCAATTTTTCCCCTCCCTCCTTCCACCCCCTCCCCCAGATGGCAAGCAATCCTATACATGTTAAATAGGTTACAGTATATCCTAGATACAATATATGTGTGCAGAACTGAACAGTTCTCTTGTTGCACAGGGAGAATTGGATTCAGAAGGTATAAATAACCCGGGAAGAAAAACAAAAATGCAAGCAGTTTATATTCATTTCCCAGTGTTCTTTCTTTAGGTGTATCTGCTTCTGTCCATCCTTGATCAATTGAAACTGAATTAGATTTCTTTATTGAAGAGATCCACTCAGGAGAATACTTTATACAGTAACAATATTATAAACAAAAAACAAAATTTAAAGACTTGAAAACCCTTTTCAATGCAATGGACTATGATGCTGGAGGGTTGATAATAAAACATGATACTTACCTCTTGATAGATAGGTGAAGCATTCAAGATGCAGAATAAGGTATATATTTTCTGACACAGCTAATGTCAGAATTTGTTTTACTTGACTGTACATAGTTGTTGCAAGGACTTTTCCCCCTTAATTTCCTAATTTGAGGTAGGTTTGTTAAGGATAAAGAGAGAAGGTAGGAATAGGGTAGTTAGTGAGACATCTTTTTAAAATTTCGGAGAAGGGAACAGAAGGAAAGTCAGAAAGAACCATAGCTAAGTAGGGTGGCTTTGGAAACTAGAAGATGAACTTACTATAGACTTAAAAAGAAAACAAAGTGGTGAGGATTATGGGAAGATGGCAGAGGAAGTCAGAAAATTTCAAGCTTTACAGATTTCCCCCCCACAAACAAAACAAAATTGTGCCTCAGGGCAACTGTAGGCTAGTGGAAAAACAAATAAAGCTTGGAGCAGAAGAGAAGTCCTCCTGGGATCCATTGAGAAGATCTGAAGAAAGACCCCAGAACTAAGTTTTGGCTAGTGTGGAGTATAAATAAATCCAGGCTAGCTCCACTGAAACAGCCAACAGGGAATCGTGGGGTTCAACTGGGGTCAGAGGTAGCCTCAGCCCCAGCCACAGGGACTTTCACTTCCCAGTGTGGAGTATTCCAGGATTGAGTCTCAGGAGATTGAGGGAAACCCTGTTGATAAGAAACACCAGCTGCTGAGAAGGGATCTGGGTGAAAAGGAACCAGCATACACCTAGTGAGTGTAGATGTAGTAGGGCAGAAGCAGTGCTGGCTGTGGGAACTTACAGGAAGATGTAGTTTTTAATTCTGGGTTCCAGGTCAGAAGAGAGAACTGAAGTGAAGACAAAGGCATCATCCTCCTACCCCAAGAATAGAGGTGATTATGACTAACAAGCTTTCTTTTTTTTTAATCCTTAATAATATTTTATTTTTTTCCTGCAAAGATAGTTTCAGTATTCCTTTCTATAAGATTTTGAGTTCCAAATTTTTTTGTCCCTTCTCTTTCCCCTCCTCCTTTCCAAGATAGCAAGCAATCTGACATAGATTATACATGTACAATTCTCCCCAAAATATTAAGCAATCTGATCCAAGTTAAACATATGCAATTCTTCTAAATATATTTCCATATTCATTATGCTGTACAAGAAAAAATAAGATCAAAAGGGGAAAAATGAGAAAGAAAAACAAAGAAACAATAACAAAAAGATGAAAATACTATGTTTTGATCCACATTTAGCCTGGATTTGGATGGCACTTTCCATGACAAATCTATTGGAATTGTCTTGACAAGCTTTTATTTAAAAAAAAAAAAAAGCTGGCAAAAATAGGGAGTTACTATGAGAATAGGGAAGAGACGGTTTATCTTCAGAGGAGATTATTCGAAATAAAAAAGCTCCTCCTACCCCTAAGAGTAGTGTTATATGGTTGCCTGCCCAAAAAGAATTTATAGAAGAACTCAAAAAACACTTTAAGAATTGGGTGACATAGACTGAGAAAAACTAAAAACAAATCAACAACAACAAAAAAATGATCCAAGAAAACAAGAGATTATGAAAAGAAAGTCAATCATTTAGAAAGAGTTCCAGAGTCTTAAAGAAGAAAATGACTCTTTGAAAATTAGAACTGAGCAAGGGAAAGCCAGTCAAATTATAAGAGATCAAGAAATAATAAAGCAAAACATAAAAAATGAAAAAAAGAAGAGATTGTAAGACATTTTCTAAAAATCAACAATCAACAATGTTGATTACAACAATCAAGAAGAGAAAACATAAAAATAATTGATTTATCTGAAATCTATCATCAAAAAGGGGCTTTGATACAATAATATAAGAAATAATTAGAGAAAATTGTTCTGAAGTGATAGAACAAGAAAGGAAAATAAAAATAGAAAAAGCCACTGATCACCTCTTTTTTTAAAATAACTTTTGATTGATAGAACCCATGCCAGGGTAATTTTTTACAGCATTATCCCTTGCATTCACTTCTGATTTTTCGCCTCCCTCCCTCCACCCCCTCCCCCAGATAGCAAGCAGTCCTTTACATGTTGAATAGGTTACAGTATATCTTAGATACAATATATGTGTGCAGAACCGAACAGTTTTCTTGTTGCACAGGGAGAATTGAATTCAGAAGGTATAAATAACCAGGGAAGAAAAACAAAAATGCAAGCAGTTTGTATTCATTTCCCAGTGTTCTTTCTTTGGGTGTAGCTGCTTCTGTCCATCTTTGATCAATTGAAACTGGATTAGCTCTCTTTATCGAAGAGATCTACTTCCATCAGAATACATCCTCAAACAGTATCATTGTTGAGGTATATAATGATCTCCTGGTTCTGCTCATTTCACTTAGCATCAGTTCATGTAAGTCTCGCCAGTCCTCTCTGTATTCATCCTGCTGGTCGTTCCTTACAAAACAATAATATTCCATAACGTTCATATACCACAATTTACTCAACCATTCTCCAATTGATGGGCATCCATTCATTTTCCAGCTTCTAGCCACTACAAACAGGGCTGCCACAAACATTTTGGCACATACAGATTCCTTTCCCCTCTTTAGTATCTCTTTGGGGTATAAGCCCAGTAGAAACACTGCTGGATCAAAGGGTATGCACAGTTTGATTACTTTTTGAGCATAGTTCCAAATTGCTCTCCAGAATGGCAGGATGTGTTCACAATTCCACCAACAATGTACACTGATAACCTCTTTAAAAAAATCCTACAAGGAAAATGTACAGGAACATCATTGCTAAATTTCAAAACCTCCAGATAAAAGATAAAATTTTACAAGCAATAACAACAAAACCAATTCAAATATGCTGGAGCTACAATCCTGAAATACTGCATATCAACAATCAAAAGAATTAGATTACAGCCAAAAATATTATGTCCCTCAAAATTAAGCATAAGATTGAATGAAAAATAATGGACTTTCAATAAACTCTTAGATTTCCAGAATTTTGTTTTAAACCTGAATTCACTAGAAAATTTAAAATATAAGAATCAATATCAAAGACTAATTTCGATGGACTCAATACATGGAAATGTAAACTATATGTTCAAGATTGTCATTAGTAATTGGGTAGTTCAAAAAAAAGATTGGGGTAGAGCTGAATATGATGTGATCCTTAAAAGCAAAACCATGTAGGAAAAGGTAAAAACAGTAATGCTATAGGAATGAAGTATAAGAATGGGATAATATATATAGATTAGTGGGAAAGGGATAAAGAGGAAGGGAAATAGTATGTTGGGGAGAAGATAAGGGAGAGATCCAGGGAAGGTGTATGATGCTATGGCAGGGAGGTTAAGCAATACTAAATGAAGGAAACATGATATACATAATCACACTAACAATGATCAGGAGTAGGATTTATTAGGAAGTAAAAAAGTAGGGATAGTAAGTATTGATTTCAGATAAAGTCAAACTTTAAAAAGATTCAATTAAGAGAGAAAACTAAATTATGTGTCAGCCATTAATATTGTTTTAGATGTATGTGTGTGTAGGTATGTAATATCTATATATGAGTATATATGTATGTAGGTATGTAATATATATGTATATATGTGTGTAAAGATTCTATCTAAATATAAATATACACATCCATATTTAATTGTAACCTTCTTCGAGGAAATGGGGGGGAGGAAAGGGTGGAAAAGTCTTTAAGATCCATCAAATACCCCTATTAGATGAACTTCCCTCTTACTATCAAGGGCACTGTCATCTTTTCAATCACCAAGTTCATAGCTTCAGTGTTAATCTTGAATCTTTACTGTCCCAACAACAAATGGGTTCATAGACTTTGCCATTCTTCTTAGTACATCTCTTACATCCATCATCTTCTCTCTTCTTAAACTGCTACTACCTATTTCTGGCCTTCATTACTTCCAGGTTATGGCAATCCTTTCCTGGTTGGTTCCATTTAAGCCTCTTCCTTCTCCAATCCAGCTTCCACACAGTTACCAGAATAATTTTTCCTAAAACTTAGATCTAACCCTTTCACTTTCCTTGTTGTTGTTTTACCTTCATTCTTGAAGATGACCATGACATAGGAAAGTGACACCATGACATTCATGGAAGTGAATTGGATTTGAGTGAGGGAGGGTGGTGCAAAGTCACCTGCCTCACTTTCTTGGGAGATCTTGGAAAGGAGGTGAATACTTGCTGAAATCAGAGAAGATTTTGAATGTCTACAGAGAGAATGAGAATAGAGATAGCTTCAGCATTGAACCAAAACCAGGGCAAACCATGTGAAGATCAGGAGAATAGATGAAAGAGCTTTTTCACTTTCCTACTCACTAAATGTCAGTGGATCCCTGTAACAACAACAATAATACTAGCTAACATTGATATAATACCACAAACCCAGCAGTGAGTTAGGAAAATGTATACCTCAAGAGTGTAAAGACTTCACCCAGTGGAATGGGTAGATGACAACAATTTGTTCCTACAGCCATGAAGGCAACTGAAGCAGGAGCCATAGAGTGCTTAGAGTTTGGTCAGACATCAAAGACATCAGGGTCATCCACTGCAACCCAAACCATCAATTTGTATTACTACTAGACTTTGAAAGAGTAAGACTAATGACTTTGTGTCTCACTTACACTCTGCCTCACTTAAATCCAATTAATTCATCATAAGAGAAGGTATCACTTGTGATGTCATCGATCCTTTTCAAAAATAAAAAACAAACAACTGTGCTGAACACTTTTTAAAATTGAAGTTTTTTTATTTTCAAAACATATGCAAGGATAATTTTTCAACACCGATCCTTGAAAAATCTTGTATTCCAATTTCCTCCCCCTTTCCCCAAACCCTTTCCCTAGATAGCAAGTAATCCAATATATGTTAAACATAAAAATGTATGTTAAATCCAACATAGGCATATATTTATACAATTATCTTGGGGCACAAGAAAAATCAAATCAAAAAGGAAAAAAATGAGAAAAAGTAAAAATTCAAGTAAACCATAAAAAAGAGAAAATACTATGTTGTGAACCACACTCAGTTCCCACTGTCCTCTCTCTGGGTGTAGATGGCTGTCATCATCACAAGATCATTGAAACTGGTCTGAATCATCTCGTTATTGAAAAGAACCATGTCTATCAGAATCGTTCATTGTATAATCTTGTTGTTGCTGTGTACGATGATCTCCTGTTTCTGCTCACTTCACTTAGCTTCAGTTTGTGCCTCTCCAGCTCTCTCTGGAATCATCCTACTGATCGTTTCTTATAGAACAATAATATTCTATAATATTCATGTACTATAACTTATTCATGTGCTAAATAATTTGCAATGACTGATCCTCAGAACAATTCTAGAGGATAGGTAATATATGACTTTAGGATCAAATATTATTTCATTTTTAATGTCAATTTGCATATGTTTGATATGTAATTATTGGTATCCTAATACATGTATATAATTTATAAATATGCACATATAAAAATATTAGTAGACTGTTCAAACATTTTTTTTAACTGATCGAGGCAATCAAAAACTTTGTAGACTGCTGCTCTAGATTTAAGAATAATGGAATGAAAGGACTAAGAAATTGGCAAAAGAATATTATTAAGTCAAGGAAGACAAAGCTTCATGACTACAATGGTTCTGATACATAGGAGGAGGAAGAATCACAAATAGAAGAGGCATCACAATCCTGGAGAAGAGGAAATGTACTGATTTTTAAAGGGGTGAGGGATTGGAACAAGTAGAGTTCACAAACAATAGGCCAATAAATTCTAGAATGGATTATTAAAGAAAAGGCAAATGAGTGTTTAGAAAAGAAAGCAGAGGTTACAAAGACCTTGAAAGAGATCAGACCAGTCTAAGCTTATTTCCTTTTTAGGCTGGTTAACTAGACTAATAGATGAGGGAGAACACTATTGATACTTTAACTTCCACAAAGTTTGACAAAATGTCTCATTATTCATGTAGAAAAGATGAAGAGATTTAGACAAGCACATAATACAGGGTATCCCACAAGTCTTAACACAATGTTAAACTATTAAAGTTTAACACTGTACTAATATTTGTGGGACACCTTCTATAGTTAGATGGATGCAGAAGTAGTTGAGATGTCAAACTCCAATTAATGGTTTTAAGTGATTGAAGTAAGAGGTCTTCTGTGGAGGTCCCCAGAGATCTGTGCCTTGGTCTTAAGCGATATGGCATTTGCTTTCTTGATTTGGATAAAGGATGACATACTTATTAGCAATAATCCCATAGCTCACATACTAGGTGACAGAGTCAGAATCCAAAAAGAATTAGAGAAGTTGGAGTATATATGGAATATAGTAAGATGAAATTTAATAGATATAAATGAAAATCTTATGTTTGGGTTGAAAAAATCAACTTCAAAAGTCTGGTATGGGGAAAACATGCTTAGACAGTAGCATATCTGCAAAAGATCTCAAGGCTTTAGCAAATTTCAAGTTCGATACAAGTTATTGGTGTGTCAGGTGCATTGAGAGATCATATTCCAAGAATAAGGAGGTGATAAGTGTTTTATACTCTACACTGATCACACCACATCTGGAGTACTGTCTTTAGTTTGCATGCTATTATTTAAGGAGGACACAGTGAGCTGAAGAATCCACTGGAAGGCAGTCAGAATAGTAAAGGTTCTTGAGTCCACATCATACAAAGAGTGGATAAGAAAGTAGTCATTCTTAGTTTAAAGAAGACAAGAATTAGAAGGACATGATAACTATGTTCAAATGTTTAAAGGATATCATATGGAAGAGATATAAAACTTTTCTTTTGAACTAAGAGGACAGAATCAGGAGCAAAGAAGATACAAAGAGGCAAATTTAGATTTGAGATCAGAAAAAAAGAAACTTGCTGACAATTAAAGTTGTTTCAGAGTGGACTACCTTGAGAGTTATTGAAATTCCCCCTCTTTGGAGGACTTCAAACAGATGCTGGATGAACTACTTGCCAGGTATGGTGTAATGGGATGACTTATTAGACTGAAATGCTTTCCAACTCTAAAATCTGGTGATTTTATGTTACTCTTTGCTGTGAGCTACTGCAATTCTGTTTTGTTCATAGAGCACAGCATACTCTCTTATGAGGGCATACCATTCTAGACAGTCATGTGCCACTGTCTCCCATGTTATGCAATCAATTCCAAAGTTCTTAAGAGAGACCTTGAAAATGTCCTTCTATTGCTTTTCTGACCCTCTTGTGACCATTTGCCCCGTGTGAGTTCTCCATAAGAAAGCCTTTTAGGCAAGCATACACTTGGCATTCAAACAACATAGTCAATCCATTGAAGTTGTTCTCTTTGCTGTACAGTTTGAATGCTTGGCAGTTTAGTTTGAGAAAAAATTTCAGGTACCTTATTCTGTCAGGTGATTTTTCAGAATCCTTACAATTCAAATGAAAGTGGATTCAGTTTCCTGTCATGGTGCTGGTATGCTATCTAGATTTCACAGGCATATAACAATATACAGAATTGTGAAGAGAAGATGAGATAATATTTATAAAGCACTTTGTAAGCCTTAAAAGCTCTATATAAATTATAGCTATTATTAACTTCCTCATCTCTGAAATGAGGTCCCATCTACTTCTTATCTATAATCCCCCCTTCCCACCAAAGAATTCTTTGACACCATAGGATCTATGGTGTCTATGATACTAATAGTTGTTCTCAGATGGCTGGGCAGAAGAATGCTGCCTTTGTAGAGACAAATCACAGAAAACCTTCTTTGGGTAGTGGAGATAGGGCACAGATACAAATTCACTGATTTCTAGAAAGGCAAATTGACACAAAATTTTGGATCTTCAGTTCAAATCCTGTCCATGGAACTTATTAGCTGCATAATGATGAGCAAATCACTTAATTTCATTTTCCTTATCTGCAAACTAGGAATTTGTAACACCTGCTATGGAATCTTTGTAATCCTAAAATGAGATGATAATAACAGGGTATGTATTCAGTAATAACCAGTGAGAAATCATTGTTAAACTTTTAGTCTGAGCATTTTACACCTCGGAAATGGGCAAACCTACCATTGAGGGCTTAATTTATTGTTTTGTTAGTTGAGTAGATTTGAGAAAGTAATGGAGAGAATGTTAATCATGCAGATAAAACCCAGCAATGTGTTATGAGTATATTTTCTCTCCTCCACTAGTAGCCAGTTGTTCAACATTTATGAGCACATCCCTGATAATCACCGGAATTGATATGTTTGCAAAATGCTCTACGTTATTCCATATTAAAAGCAATATGGGCATTATTGGGTAAAATACCCAGTTAACAGATGGGGAAATTGAAACTGGGATGTTAAAAATGTGGCTCAGAGCCACATTTCTAGGATGTAAAATAGGATTTAACCCAGGTCTTCCTGATTCAAATGTTAGTGTTCTATCATCTACAACAACAATCCCAACAAAGAGCTTTTGTTTATGTAAATTGTATCTTTTGATATTTGTTATTGTTCAATTGGGTCTGATTCTTTGTGACTCTATTTGAGGTTTTCTTGGCAAAGATACTGGAATGAGTTGCCATTTTTTCCTTCAGCTCATTTTACAGATGAAGAAATTGAGGCAAACAAGGTTAAATTACTTTACTAGCATTACAGTAAATGTCTGAGGTCATATTTGAACTTAGGAAGATGAGTCTTCCTGACTTCAGGCCTGCCACTTTCTCCATTGCACTACCTAGAAATTAAAACATTTTAAGATTATAATGAAAATAATTTCAAGGACCTGAGAAGGTCCTAGGAACCTCCAGGGATCCCAGGATCACACTTTGAGAACCATTGCTCTATAATATATTACTTCTGGGATAGCCATTGCTAAGCACTTCACAAACATTATAAAGAAAAGACAGGTTTCAAAGAGAGAAAAAATTCTACAGCAAGGAAGCTATAAATGGGACAGCCCAGCAGATCCACCATTCTGACTGGCTCCCAATTGCCTGTGGCTGCCCTGGCTAAATTAAGTGCTCAGTGCATAAATCAAAGCAGGAGGAAAGCTTCCACCTACCTGACAACAAAATGCCATACTTTCCCCAGGGGGCCAATGGGAGCTGAGGATGCTTCCTGTGTGCAACCAATATGAAGCCTAGGGGGAGTTTTGCTTTTTAAAAAATTATTTTTCCCCTTTAAGACATCTCTTTCCACCCTGCTAGAAGAGGTGGCATAAGAAAGAATGCTTAAAAAGGGGGTGGGTTAACAGTTGAACATTCACAACTATCAGACCCTATCTGTTTCTCTCCCTTGTTGATTTTCATTATACCTTGGGGGTAATTAAAATGTTGAGTCTGTGATTGGAGATAGCTGACAAGATTGGGCTTCTTCAAGTGGTGGGTCCTTCAGTCATCTCCCCCACCCTCACCCTAAAGTGTGGGGAACAACATCAGTATGTCCATTGTGGATTATGTGATTACCCTGCTTTCTTCCAGTTCTAAGATCCTTTTAAAAAATAATAGTAACTTTTTATTTTTCAAATACATGTAAAGATAGTTTTTAGCATTCATCCTTGCAAAACCTTGTGTTCCAATTTTTTTCTTCCTTTCTTTCCCCCTCCTCCCTTCCTTAAACAGCAATTTTTAATTCAATATAAGTTAAACACGTGCAATTCTTCTAAACATATTTCCATATTTATTTTAAGATCCCTTCTCTCCACCATCCAACCCAAATCCCTCCTTCTGGGAAACAACAAAAACAACAATAATAACAAAGCATTGATGTAGCAGCTAATATGTGCCAGGCATTGTGCTAAGTGCTTTACAAATATTATTTCATTTGATCCTCAACAACAATTCTGAGAAGTAGGTGCTATTGTTTTCCCCATTTTCCAGTTAAGGAAACAAGGTAAACAGAAATTGTAACTTGTCCATAGTCATCCAGCTAGTGAGTGATTAAGGCTGGATTTGCATTCAAATCTTTGTGACTCTAGGTCCTGGGTTCTATACAGGAATCTTGTATATCTTGTTGGATACCATCCCCTGAACTGAGGCGGGAATACTAAAGGACAGTCTGAGATGATAAAGGATAGGGAACTATATTGAGCTTTGGTTTCCTCATTTGTAAAATGGAAGGTTTTATTAGGTGGCTTCTAACTAATGCTAGCTATTATTAAGCTTCTGGAAAACCATTTGTCCAGGATCTAGATAGGAGACCCAGTATTTCTGGAATAAAGCAAGGGCTGGAGGTGATATCTTTAAGACCCAGTGAGAATATAGGAATCAGAGTGCAAGAATTAGTTGCTTATTCCCTGAGAGCAACCAGAGACATATACAAGCCTAGGTGACACAGTCAATAGCCTGGAGGATAGACCTAAGTTCAAATATGGTTTCAGATACAAGTCACAGAACCTCTGTTTGCCTTGATTTTCTGAAGTGTAAAATGAGGATCATAATCCTACTTCCAGGATTATTATGAAAATAAAATAAAATATTTTTAAAGTGGTTAGCCCAGTACCTGGCACATAATAGGCATTGTATAAGTAAGTGCTCATTTCCTTTCCCCTACTCTTATCCCCTTTCTCATACAAGACAAATTCTGCTAGGAAGTGGGCCTATCTTTTACCCTACTTTTTTGCAATTTACCATGTTTCTATGTTGCTGCCTACGCCAGTGCAGAAAGCATGGATTTCTACTTCCTTGACAATACTTTCTCTTTCTCTTGCTCAACAGGATTGTGACAAGCTGAAAACAAGGAAGTACAATAGGATTTTTTTTTTTTAGTGATGTGGAGTTTATAAAATAAAGGTTTGCTTCATGACAATTTTTTTTTTAAAGCAAAGTTCTTGGAATCAAAATACCTCAATTTGAGTCCTGGCTTTGCCACTAATTTCCTAGTTTTCCTCACTTCCTCAATTTTCCTATCTGTATGTAAAAAAATGGGAATAATAATATTTTCATTATAAACCTCAGAGAGCTGTTGTGAATAAAGGATCTTTGTGAACTTTCTAGTGCTACATAATTGTGAACACTTGTTAAATATTGCTTTATGTAATTTTTGAATGGGCCAATGGATGTATTACTCCCTCCTTTATTCTGCTTCTTAAAATACTGATACTCACCTCATTACCATTAAGTCCTGGTTATGATATGTAAAGATTAGACAATGATGTATTATCATTATTTTTGAAATTAATAATTATAATAGATTACACTTCTGTAACATTTGTCATATTGGGAATGGAAGATAGCTCCAACTCATTGAACATTAGCAAAGTCAATCCCTTGTGCCAAGGATCATAGACATGTCATGAGGTCATCCTCAATCATGAAGCTAAAGACTCAAGAATTTCCTGTTTTTAAAAGACCCTTCTCTTTCCCTCCTCATTCTCTTCCACTTGCCATCAAAGTTCCTCGATTACATAATTCCCAAATCTCTCATTGTAAGGAAAATTGTCTTTGTTTTTTATTTTTTTGAATTCTGGGAGTGCCTTTCATACTCAAATGATCTATCCTAATTTTTAAGATGAGGGAATCTGAACCTGTTTCTTATTTTTCATTTATATTTTCTTAGCTTTCCTTCAGGAGAGGAAAAAGGAAGATTCTGTGTAGGAATGTGGACAAACAAACTATATTCTCCTCTTCCCTTTTTCCTTTGGCACTCAGGTTTCCAGTGTTCTAGAAGGGAATCCAAAGTTGGAATCAGTGAATGAGTGCCATTCAGGGATGGAAGCTAGAGCTCCATGAATGGGGCTAGAAACTCTGTTACAAAGGGATTCAGGCCAGGCTGGTGGAATTTTAGTTATGGATTACGTTAGGAAGTTTGGGGGAGGCAGCTCCATCTTCTTTTCTATGTATTTTTAATTCCCTTAAAGAATTTCATCAGTTCTGAGTTAATATAATAAATCACTTTTGTAATTTGGATAGTATGGCAATGGTGGGGCAAAATTATAGCTGGAATCATACCAGGTTGGCTTCAGGTATTGACATAGGTGATTGGGGCAATGTGTTTCTCTCCCACCTCTACTTTCCTCATTCAATTACTAGCCTCCTATTCCTTCCTTACTACGTCCTTAGGGACGACTTGTTCCTCTCCTCCAGGATACTGTGGCTTCCACTAGCTGCCTTCCCATGTATCAAAATTGCCTCAATATCTTAGCCTGAATTTATCACAATGTGGAACTTCTTGGAATGGGGGAAACAGGTTAGTGGCAATCCAATATCCCTCTTCCGGTAATTTCTCATCCCCAATTCCTCTCTATTATTTCTTTTATTTTCTTTTCATCTTTTAATGTTCACAATAATGTATCACAGTCCCTACAGGGAAATTTGGATTTGCATAAAATAACTAAGAAATATGAAGCAGACTGAATATATATCTAGATTTGGAAGGGACCTCAGAGGCCATCCATTTCATTTGACACCTTCATTTTACAAATGAGGAAACTGAGATTGGAGAGGATTAAGTAATTTGCCCAACATCACACAGAACATGTGTCAGAGGTAGATGTGAATTCAGGTCTTCTGACACATGCACTCTCTCTCAATCCTTAGTTTTTATGTGTTTCTTTCCTCCTCAGGAGCAGTCTCTGCCCTCTTCTCACTATGGCCCCAGCTGGGCTCTCCGGTGTGAGATGAGAACCAGAAGTGCTGAGTTGGGGAGGGAAAGTGTATCAGATTTCAGTTAGCAGGTGCTGATTGTCCCTAGATCTCCCAGCCCAGGAAAAATGAGCAGCAAATGCAGGCAATTGGAAACCAATACAAGTCATGAAGGCTCTGATCGACTTAGGAGCTCTCTCAGGTCTCCTCAGGTTGCTGGGGCTAAGGAATAAGTAACTTGGGATTTTTTTTATTAAGAGTCCTTGAATAATAATGTGTTTGTTTATTTAAGTAGAAGAAGCATGGAGTAATAGAAAGAACACTGGATTTGAGAGCACAGCTAGGTGGTGCAATGGATAGAGTCAGACCTGTAGTGTGGATGACACATTTTTCTGAGTTCAAATCTGACCTCAGACACTTACAAGCTGTGTGACCCTGAGCCAATCACTTAACCCCAATTGCAAAAAAAAAATATTATAGAGATAGTATCAGACAAATGTTGACAATTGTTTGGACACCAGGAGGCTGGAAATGGGGAGGGGGATACTACATACTATGTATGGAAGAATGGAAATTCCTTTGACAGGAAAAAGTAAATTTTGGAGAAAGTTACAGTGTATGGGGTCATATTTTGGACATGTCAGATTAAATATATAGCTAGGACACATAATTAGAAAGATCCAGCAAATAGCTGGTAATAAAGGATTAGAGAACAGGGCTGTATTTAATTTAATCCCATTTAATATGGCAAATATTTTAAAGCACCTATCAGTTCTTGTAAAAGGAACTGAGGATATAAGGACAAAAATCAAAATAATCTCTTAAGCTCAAAGAAATCATATTCTATTAGCTATGTAAATAAATCTGAGAGTACTATATCTGTATAGAAACTCTATAGAAACTGATATATAATAGGTCCTTGAGCCTATAAGGCTGTAAGAATAATAATGATGAGTGATTTGGTTTTAAGTAAAAATGTGGTGCTTCTAGACACCTGTCATCTTTAGGAGATTTTTTGCCCAAAGCTAAATTGTTGAAATATACATGACCAATGACTCATTCTGTCAAAACAATCTTCCAAGTTAATATGGATTTTTATTATTGTAAACATTTCTAAAATACCTACTATGTACAAGGTATCCTACTGGGCATTGTGAATGCAAATTTAGCCAATAGATTTCATTGCTAGTCATTAAGCTGCTCTTATTTGGTAAAAAATTATTTTTCATTGGAGAGCTCCCCACGTATCCTGATTGTTACTTTGTTCCATTCTTGCAATATAATTCTTGCAGTAAAGATGACCATCTACCTCCAGATTTGCTTCTCTCTGGGTATCCATACCAATCCACTATTTAGTGGGAGGTGGATTCATCTGAATTTGTTAAATAAAAATGAACTCAATTCTTCTATCTCTTGCAGACCTTGCCTCTTCATTGACCTTGTTATATTTTGTAGAGGGTCACAGATAGTGGGGAAACTCTGAGTGAGATATATGGCCCTTCAGCCCAGAGGGAACCTGCTGACAATGTCCATCTCCCCATCTCCCCCAAGGGCTCTTGGCCTTCCTGAGAAGTCAGGAGGCGTGACAACCTGTGTTAAGATTGAAGCAGAGTGATATCAGGTGGAAGAGTGATACCAGGTGGCAAACTACGTACAACAGAAAGTTGTTTATGTGGTCCCACGTGCACAGTATTGTTTTTGTTACATTATAAAAAGGGAAAAGCCCTTGAAATAAATGGACTCTATTTTTCCACCATCCTCAGGAGTCCTGCCTCATCACTTCTCCTCTAGGAAGGGATATTTTAATCACCCCTGTGTGGGAGCTTTAGAAAGCAACAGTATGTTTTGTCACCCCAACTTGGGGGCTGTGGAAAGCAGGACACAACAATATTTCATGGATCTTTGGTTAGTGAAATTGTTGCATATCACATTGGTATAATAATCACCTCCCTTACAGGAACATACAAAATATGTTTAGTTCTTGTCAAAGAATCAATGATAATAAACAATACATAAAAGGCTGAAGCCTTTGTGAGATAAAGAAATTTGTCAGTCAACTTGCATTTATTAAACACCTACTTTGTGCTAGTTACTGTGCTTAGCAGTAAATGTACCAAAAAAAAAAAAAAAGACTTCCTTTAAGGAGGATAGTCCAAAGCTGGAGTCCTGGGAAATATGTAGTTCATTTTACTTAAGTGGGCAAAGGATTGCAGATCATACCACATGAGTTGCAACTGATATCTGACTCATGACTCCACAAAGGTACATGTTCTGTGAAATCTCAGAACACTGGATCAAGAACCTCTTATCATAGCTTTAAATTCAGGATCCAGAACAACTGGTAACTAGTGTTTATTGTTGTTGTTCTGATTTTGTCACTAGGAGGATTTACAATTACAGCTTTCCTTGTTTACTTCCTGAGTTGGGGAAGTAGAGGGAGTAGAATCAGTGACTGGTCCCAGCAAGGGAGTCTAATCCTACTACCATTCACCCCTGAAGTCTCTTTATTCTTCTGAGGAAGGATAGACCACTTTCAATAGGGAGGAGGAAATCAAGAAATACTTTGGGAGGGAGGAAGCATCTGAGCTGAGGCTTGAAGGAAGAATTAGAGACTGAAATAAAGGAGAGCATTCCAAATGCCCCTGTCTTTGTGTAAAATGTCTTTACCATTTTTCCAAGTTCCTAGATGGTATCCTCAGTTCTTCAGTATCTCTTATCTCATATATCCAACCATTCACCAAATGTTGATATTTCTACCTCTATAAGATATCCCAAATCTATCTCCTTTTCATTACTCATAGTCATCACCTTAGTTTTAATCTTATACTATTGTAATGATCTTCTGATTGTTCTCCAGTCTCAAGTCTTTTCCAGAATCAATCTGTTTCCCACCCTGCTATTAAACTGATTTTCCTCAAGTGCAGGTCTGTCCATGTCACTTCTCTATTCAATAAACAGCGATAGTTTCTATTGCCTTTGGGATCAAATACAGGTTCCTCTGGCTTTTAAAGCTATTCATGGCCCCAAATCATCTTCCTAATGTCACTGAATATTATTCTTTTCCTAAACTTGATAATCTATTCAATCTGGCATTATAGTTACTCACACATAATACTCTATCTTCTATGCCTTTTCTCTTACTTATCTCCAATGTATTTTACCTTTGCTAATACATTCCCTTTCTCTGTTAAGAATTTCCTAAGCTCCCAAGCTGCTGGTGCACTCCCTCAATAAGCTACCTTTTACTTATTCTGTATATACTTATTAAAGTACATGTTATCTCTTTCCTTGATAGAATGAAAGTTCCTTGAGGTCAGGTACTATTTTTTTTCTTTGTATCCCTAGCACCTAGCATGGTGGCTGTAAGAAATTAATACTATTAATCTATTAGTTATTAACTATTTAATCTATTAAACTTCTCAAGGCACTGGGAGGAGAGAAGCAGCAAGGAAGAAGTCTTCCTGCATATCCAATAAAACATATCAAAGAACTACACTTCACCAGACCATATATGTTTGATCTAAATAACCTCCCTTATGAATGTGAAGTGAAAGTGATGAATAGATTTAGTGACTTAGATCTGATGGATAGTGCCTAAAGAAGGATGGAGAAAAGTTTGCAATAATTTACAGGAGGCAGCAACAAAAAACATTGCAATGATAAAGAAAAATAAGAAATTACAATGACTGTCTGCTGAAGCTTTACAGATAGTCAAGGAAAGAAGCAAACTGAGAAGTAGAGGAGAAAGAAAAATATAGCCAACTGAATGCAGGATTTCAGAGAATAGCAAGGAGAGAGGTTTCTGAAATGAGCAATGCAAAGAAATAAAAGAAAAGAATAGTATAGGAAAGACAAGAGGTCTCTTCAAGAAATTAAAGATAGCAATTAAATGGTTCATCCAAAAATAAGCATGATAAATGATAAAATGATAGAGATATAATAGGAAGCAGAAGACATTAAGAAGATGTGGCAAGAACATACCAAAAAACTCTACAAGAAAGAATCTTAACATCACCACCAACTATGATTATTGTTATTAATCAAGAGGCTGGTAAATGAAGTTAAGTGGGCCTTAAGAAGCATTGCTAAAATAAGGTTAGTGAAGATGATAGAATTCCAGGTGAGTGATTAAAAATCCTAATAGATCATGCTGTTAAAGTTCTAACCTCAGTGTGCCAGTCACCACAACTCAATCCTAAACAAGGGCAATGCAGGAATATTAAAATTAATGAACAATTGTGCTTATTTCACATGCAAGTAAGGCAATGCTAAAGATTCTGCAAGTTAGGCTTTAGCAGTATAAGAGCTGAGAATTACCAGAAGATGAGGCTAGTTTTTGAAGAAGAGGAACTAGAGACCAAATTGCCAATATTCATTGGTTTATGGAGAAAACAAGGGAATAAAAAAAGACATCTACTTCTACTTTGCTAACTACACTAAAAGCCTTTGAGTGTGTGCATTATAACAAAATGTGGCAAGTCCTCAAAGAGATGGGAATACCTGATCATCTTATTTTGTCTCCTGAAGAACCTGTGTGTAGATCAAGTAGCAATAGTTAAAACTGAATATGGAAGAACTGATTGGTTTAAGAGTGGAAAAGGAATATGACAAGGCTATAAATTATTACCTTATATACTTTATTTATACACAGAGTATATCAAGCAAAATGACAGACTAGATGAATCAAAAGTTGGTATTAAAATTGCCAATAGAAATGTCAATTATCTCAGTTATGCAGATGACACTACTCTGATGACAGAAAGTGAAGAGGAATTAAGAAGCCTCTTGATGAGGTTCAAAGAAAAGATATAAAAGCTGGCTTGAAGCTTTACAACAACAACAAAAAAATTAAGTTCATGTCAACTGGTTCCATCACTTCCTGAAAAATAGAGGGAGAAGAAATGTAAAGAATATCAAATTTTATATTCTCAAATATCACTAGAGATGGTAATTGCAATCATGAAATTAAAAGATGCTTGCTCCTTATTGTTCTGATTTTGTCACTAGGAGGACTTAGATTAAAAAAACAGAGACATCACCTTGCTGACCAAAAGTCTGTATATTCAAAGCTATGGTTTTTTTAGTAGGAATGTATGGCTGTGAGAGTTGTACTATAACAAACTCAGTGCCACTGAATCAATATTTTTGAGTTGTGGTGCTGGGGAAGACTTTTAAAAGTCCCTTGGACAGCAAGGAAATCAAATCAACTGATACTTTAAAAAATTAGCTTTTAAAAATTAAAAAAGGAATTAATTCAATGTACAGTGTAAAAAGTAAAGCACTGTGGGGTGATTAACTGCGAATGACTTTATCTTCTCAGCAATACAATGATCCAATACTATGAAGGTCTTATGATGAAAAATGTTATATTGTATCTGAATGTAGACTAAAGCATACTTTTTTTGGAGGGGTAGATCTATGTTTTATTTTGTAACATGATAATTTCACGTATGCCATCTCAGTGGAGGGGGGAAAAGGAAGAGATAGAATCTGGGATTCAAAGTTTAAAAAATGTAAATAATTGTTTTACACGTAACTGGGAAAAATAACAATGTTAAAACAAAAATATTAAAGATAGATTGGGGGAAGAAATTAATTCAGACTATTCACTGGAAGGTCAAATACTGAAGCTGGAGTTCAAATATTTTGGTCACATGAGAAGACAGAACTCAATGGAAAGGACCCTGAGTTCGGGAAAGATTGAAGGCAAAAGGAAAAGGGAATGGCAAAAGATGAGTTGGAGAGATAATGTTACGGAAGCAATGAACATGATCTCGGAGAGATTTCAGGAGGTATTGGAGGATAGAAGGCCTGTGATGCTATGGTTTAGGCATCACAAAGAATCAGAAATTACTGAGTGATTTAACAATACATTTCATCATTTTTAGTCAGGGTGATAATAATGATAATAATAATAATAATAGCTGACACATCTTTTAATCAATCAACAAACATTTTTAAGTGCCTACAATAGGCTAGGAACAGTGTTAATTTCTGGTGATACAAAAATGAAACAATAAGTGCCTTCAAGGAGCTTACATTCCAACAGGAGAGATAACATGTAGTTACCTAGGTATGTACAAGATACTTATAAAATAGATGTAAGGTCAGCTTCAAGGGAAAAGCACTGGGTGAGTCAGGAAAAGTCTTCTGATGCTTAGAAGGCAGCAGGATAAAACAAGAATAAAACTTCCCTCAAAATATTGTGAGAAAAGTGCTTCTTAAACTTGAAAGACCTCTGGAAATGTGGCAAATGGTGAAATTGGCTTTGGTCAAAATGTAGAGATTAGAAGATTTAAAATTAGTCCATTGTGTTTGTTGATTTATTTCTCCTACAATCTTTTATACTTTCCACGTTGGGGATAGAGTATAAATCAATTAACCAGAAAATATTTATTAAGCCCCTATAACATACCATGCACTATGCTAGTTCCTAGGGATACAAATACTAAGGAGAAAACAATTTCTACTCTCAAGGAACTTACATTCTAATAGGGTTTATAGTAAATATTTGTTTAAATATATACAGGATAAATTCTAAGTCAGTACAAAGGAGGTAGAGAAGAAGGAAGGCTATTGTAGTTGGGAGCCTGAAGAAAGGCTAATCAGAGAAATCTTCAGCAAAAGGAATGTTAAGAAGTTTTCATACCAGAGGTTAAGTTTGACATGTATTCCATGGTAATTCAATTTTACAGACATTTATTAAGCACCTACTAAATACTAGGGATTGGTTATATATATAAACAAAAGAAAACAGTCTCTGTTCTCAAGAAGAGAACATTATATTTGTGTGGAAAAACACTAGACACAGAGATACGTTAATACAAACATAGATATCAAGCAATTAAGTAATAAACATTTGTTAATGTTTATTATATTGAAACACCATATTAATATGCAGGAAATCCAAATTAAGTAGGAAAAAGTGTAAGATGACCACAAGCATCTTATATTTTAATGAGTATAAAGTAACACATTAGGTAGAAATGGGGAGAAGAACTAATACCAAGGGGAATTTGGATTTTGAAGGGAGCGAATGATCTTGAGAGAGAAGTGAGGAGAAAGTTTATTTAAGGCATAATGGATAAGCTGTGCAAAGGCCCAGAGAGAAGCAGGATATGGAATGACATTGTGGAAAGCATTAAGTACTCCAGTTTGACTGCAATGTCAGTTGAGTGAGGGGCAGTCATATGAAAACAATCTGGAAAATAGATAAGTTGGAGTCAGTTTGTGAAGGACTTTAAATACTAAATTGAAGAATTTGAATTTTATTCTACAAGCAATAGGGAGCCATTGAAGCTTCTCAAGCAAGAAAGCAAAAATAGTGGAGGCTACTTTGTAGAGCAGTTTCAGCACCATGGACAGCTCATTTCAAAGTTCAGGTAATGTTGCAGATTATCATACTCACTGGTCCTTGGCTCTTGACTGGAAGAGTTGCTTCCTTGGAAGAACAATGGTAGTTCTTGAGTGGGGAGAGAGAGAAAAGGAGGGGAGTGGTGAAGACCTGCATGTGGGGGTGGAGAGACCAATATCTTTTCAATTCACCTGTGGAAGCATCAGCTGTCAGAGATGCTACCTATCTTCCTTCTCTCCTCCACCTTTCCTTGCTTCTCTTTTTTCCTCCCCTAGCGAGGCATTGTGTTTGGACAAATAGGTAGTAAACACTGTCTACAGAAAGAGATTTGTGTCAGTTTATGTTTCGATCATGATCTCTATTTTCCCTAGACAAAACCTGCTGGAGAATAGGGAGATTGGTGTTGTGTGAAGTTCCCAGAGGCCTCCTGGCTGCACCTGTTACCCATTCAGCCTGGAACTACATCAGTAATCATGCTGCCCCATCCCCACCCTCAACTTGGGACCCAGGGGAAGGAGCTGGCAGTTGTGGGTCAAAGCACCTGCATATCCTAGACAACATATAAGAACTTTTCCTTTCTTGGGCAACTCAAACTGTCCTCTATTTAAGGCCCTGGTCTTCATTGTAATACAAGTGACTTGGCTAATCACAGATTCTGTCTAGGCCATTCTCTTGCTCAAAATCCTTTGGTTCTTCCTTCATACTTTTGTGCCTGATATTCAAGGTCTGATGTTTTTAACCTTGTCAATTCAATTAAACATTCATTATGTACCTATTATAGGCAAGGCATTCTACTAAACGCTGGAGATTCAAAGACAAAAATGTAGCAATCCCTGTCCTCAGAAAATTTTCACAGGAATCTCCTATTACTTGGCCAGACATTTTTTAATACTTGATCCATATGATTAGAATCTGCTTTGAGCTTTCCTGCCTAACAACCTTTGCTCACATTCTTCCCTATTCCCAAGAATACCTTATTCTCCTCTTTCCTTTTTAAATTCTTGCATTTTTCTCCCTTTTTTTGAGACTGAATCACCCCACAACTGGTTGCCACAGAAACATTTCTGACCTTCTTAAAGGGTCCTGATGACTCCACACTTCAGGGGGTTCACCATATTAGTATTAGAGCTAGTGTAGACACTTGATCACCCTTAGACTCACCCTTAGATCTACTACAATTCAGAGTTCTCAAAAGCAAATGATCCATCAGCCTCAGTTTCTGCAGCAGCAGACTGCAGTCATGGGTCACCATGCCTAGCAAACTCTTCTTTTTCAATTCCAACTCAAATGTCACTTTCTCTAGGAAATCTTCCTTGATACACTTTGATCAGCTGCCTCTTCAGACTGCCATGAAGGACTTTATACTCTCTGGTGCACCTATCATATATCATAACATGTTGTTACTCAGTGTTTGTAGCTTAACTTTCTAGTTTGGAAGTATAGAAGTGCTAGACCTGGAATCAGAGGTTTGTTCAGTCATGTCCAATTCTATGTGACCCCATGGCCCATAGTTCCACAGATCCTTCTAACCTCCACTATCTCCTGAAGTCTGTCCAAGATCATGTTCATTGCTTCCATGACATTATCTATCTATACATCTCATTATCTTTCATCCCCTATTCCTTTGGCCTTCAATCTTTCCCAGCATCAGAGTCTTTTCCAATGAATCTTGTATTTTCATTGTGGCCAACGTATTTAAGCTCCAGCTTCAGTATTTGATGTTCTAGTAAATAGCCTGAAGTAATTTTTTAATTATTAATTTATTTTAAAAGTTTTCTCCAGTACCATAATTCAAAAGCATTGGTTCTGTGGCACTCAGCTCTCCTTATAGTCCAACTCTCACAGCCATATATTGCTACTGGAAAAAAATGAATATACAGACCTTTTGTCAGCAATGTGATGTCTGTGCTTTTTGGTAAGCTGTCCAGATTTGTCATTGCTTTCCTTCTAAAGAGCAAGCATCTTTTAATTTCATGACTGCAATCACCATGTTCAGTGATGTTTGAGAATATGAAATTTGACATTGCTTGTATTTCTTCTTCTTCTGTTTGTCAAGAAGTGATGGAACCAGTTGCCATGATCTTAGTTATTGTTGTTGTTTTAATGTTAAGCTTCAAAGCTAGCTTTTATACTTTTTTCTTTGATCCTCATGGAGGCTTCTAAATTCCTCTTCACTTTCTGCCATCAGAGTGGTGTCATCTGCATATCTGAGATTGTTGATATTTCTCCTGGCCACCTAAGTTTCGATTTTCAATTCATATAGCTTGGTATTTCACATGATGCACTCTCTGTATAAATTAAATAAATAACACGACAATATACAGCTTTCCAATCTTAAACAAGTCAGTTGTTCCATGTTTTGTTTTATCTGTTGCTTCTTAACTCACATACAAGTTCCTCAGGAGACAAATAAGATGATTTGGCAATCCTATTTCTTTGAGGATTTGCCACATTTTGTTGTGATCCATATAGTTAATGACTTTAGTGTAGTTGAAGTGGAAGTAAATATTTTTTAAAGCTCCCATAGTCCAGGGAATGTTGATAATTTGGGCTCTAGCTTTTCTCCCTTTAAAAAAATCAGCTTACTCTTCTAGTAATTCTTGGTTTACAAGCTGAAGCTTGACTTGGATAATCTTTTCCCCCAAACCAGTGAATTCAGTTTTATTCAAAAAGGACTTGTCAAATCCAGGAGCAATCAATTAAAAATATTTAATATTTTATTTCCCACAATTATGTGAAAATAATTTTAAACATTCATTTCTTGAAACTTTGAATTCCAAATTGTCTCTCTCTCTTCTCATTGAGAAGGAAAGCATTTTATCATAAGTTATACATTTGCAGTTATACAAAACACATTTGATATTAGTCATGTTGTGAAAGAAAACACAGACAAAAAACCCACAAGAAAAATAAAGTTAAAAACTATGCTTTTATCTGACTTAATTCAGATTCCATCAACTGTCTTTGGAGATGGATAGCATTTTTCATCAGAAGTCCCTTATGAATTGTCTTGGATCACAGTATTGTGATGATTGTTAAGACATTCATAGCTGATTATCATAGTACAGTACTATTGTCTTCCTAGTTCTGCTCATTTCTTTTTGTATCAATTTATTTCTTTCCAAGTTTTTTGAGAGCTCATCATTTCTTTTAGCACAATAATATTCCATTAGAATCATATACTATAACTTATTTAACCATTTCCTAATTGATGGGCGTCCCCTCCATTTCCAGTTTTTTGTCACTACAAAATGAACTGCTATATTTTTATAGATCTTTCTCCTTATTTTTGGGATATAGTAGTGATATGGTTTTATAGCCCTTTGGACATAGTTCCAAATTGCTCTCAAGAATGGTTGATCAGTTCCCGACTCCACCAACAATGAATTCAGTGGTTCAATTTTCCTACATCTCCTCTAACATTTTTCATTTTTTTCTGTCATATTAGCCAAACTTATAAATGCAGAGTCGGGGTACTTCAGAATTGTTTTAATTTGCATTTCTCTAATGCAAATATTTCATATGATACCCTGAAGAATTTAAGTGTAACTTTGCTAGCAAGTAAAATGAGTATAATTGTTTAGTAATTTGAATGTTCTTTGGGCATTACTCTTCTTTGGATTGGGACAAACTGATCTTTTCTAATCTAGTGGCCACTGTCGAATTTTCCAAATTTGGTGGCTTATTTGGTGGCTTGAATAGAATCATCTTTTAGGATTTTAAATAGTTCAGCTAGAAGTCTGTCACCTCCACTACCCTTAGAGTTAGCAAGGTTTCTTAAGTCCCTTGATTTCATTTTCCAGGATGTCTGATTCTAGATCAGTAACCACATCTCATGGTTAGTGGTGAATTTAAGATCTTTCTTGTATAGTTCTTTTGTGTATTCTTGCCATCTCTTCTTACTCTCTTCTGCTTCTGCTAAGTCCTAACCATTATTGTCCTTTATCCTGTTTATTTTAGTATGAATGTTCCCTTAATATTGCTAATTTTCTTAAAGAGAGGCCTTTTCTTTCCCGTTCCATTATTTTCTTCTATTTCTTTGCATTGCTTTTTAAAGAAAACCTCCTTCTCTCTCCTTGTTATCCTTTGGAGTTCTGCAATCAGTTAGCTAAATATTTTTCTTTCTTTTTTCCACTTTGCTTTCCTTCTTTCTTTAGCTATTTGTAAGGCTCATCAGATAGACACTTGGCTTTTTTGCTATTCTTTTTCTTTGGGATGTTTTTTGGTTGCTGCCTTCTATATAATATTGCAAACTTTTATCCATACTTCTTTAGGCACTCTATCTACTAAATATAATCCCTTAAATCTACTCATCACTTCTACCTTGTATTCATAAGGGATGTTTTTTAGGTCATAACTATGTGGTCTGATGGCTTTCCCTACTTTCTTCCATTTAAGCCTGAATTTTCTAATAATAAGCTCATGATCTAAGCCAATCCAGTTCCAGGTCTTGTTTTAATTGACTGTATAGAATTTTACTTTTGATTGCAAAGCATATAATAAATCTGATCCCAATATTTAATGTGTATTTTAGAGTTGCCTTTTGGATTGTTGAAAAAGAATGTTTGCTGTGATCAGTAAGTTATCTTGACAAAACTCATGTTTTGTCCCTGATTATTGGGGTATAAATAGTTGACCAAAGTTAGTCAACAAAACTGGTCAAATTCAATGATCATTATTAATACTAGATTGTCAAAACTAAAGGCCATAACTTCTTTCTGTTAAAAATAAACTGTTTTCAGGATATTTATTTTGTAGGAAGGTTGTGTTGTTCAGTTCAGCAAGTCAACATTTATGAAGTGCTTACTATATGTACAGATCTGGGTTAGGTACAGGGAATACAAAGAAAGAAAGGAAACAGATCTTATCCTTGAGGCACTGATATTCTACAGGTGTTCACTGAGAAATACATTTTGTGTCCAAAGAAAATGTGTTAAAATATTTTAAGTATAAATAAATATTTGCTGTTGTTGAATATGTAATAACAAGATAAATCCTGAAGAGGACTAGAGAATATGTTTCTTCTGGTGCTAAGTTTGTGCAGATATTATTGTTCCCTTTTTTATAGATGAGGAAAATAGCCACTTGCTCATGGTTACACAGTTAAGAATAGAATTAAGATTCAAACTCAGGGCTTTCCTGCCTCCACATCCAACACTTTTCTTTCTTTTTGGTGGCAAACAAGGTTAAGTCACTTACCCAGAGTTACATAACTAGTAAGGGTCTGAGGCTGGATTTGAACTCAGGTCATTCTAATTTCAGAGCCAGTGATCCATTCATTGTATCACTTAGCTGCCCCCAAAAGTTTTTTAACTATATCATACTATAGAGCTCTCCTTGTTAGAGAGAGCGTGGCCAGGGAGACAGTGTTAGACTTGGAATAAGGAACACCTAAATTTTGTGTGACTATGGGAAAGTCAAATGAATCTGAGTTGCAAACAACTTAGATTTATATTCTAAATTATAGCAGGTTTGAATCTGAAGAAACTATAGCTTCTAGTCATAGGTATGTAAAAATAGATGAGTTTACCAAAAGAAATATCAAAATATGTTCCTCATGGTGCCTTCTGAATGCTAACTCTGAGTTCACCTTGCCTGTTCCTAGGATACCACCTCAGCCTGAGACTGATGTGGGCAGTCCTAGAACCTGGCATTTGGGAGAAAATGTATTTGGAAGACCTAATCCACTAGTTTCCCATAAAGCCAGGAGTTCATAGAGTTAACCAACTTCCTTCTCCAAATCCCTGAGCCTCAGGAAAACATGTCCACAGCTGGTGGTAGTGTCAGAGAGTGTAAGAATGAGAAATCGATCCAGGTTTCCATGTGAAAATGGATTGTAAGGGGGCAGTCTATTGTGTCAACTGTGCTGATTAGCACTTGTTCAAGTGTCCAAGCCATCGATTGGCAGGTGAGAATCATTCTGGGAGCAGCAGGGCTCTCAGCCCTCCTGGGGTGGAGTAAGGAAGGGAGGTGGGCTGAAGAGAATAACTTCATCAATAAAGCCTCACTCATACCCAGTTGCCTAGGGGGGATTTGGTTACCACCCACACCAGACAAATGAAGCTTGTGCCCAGTTGTCTGGGTGGTGACATCCCAATGGATCCTCTTTCCTCCATATGTGGCTATCAGGGCAGTGAGGATCTTGAGATACTATGAATTAAACAGATCAGATCACATGGAAGCTAATGAGCATAGAGTTAGTAAAGCTTGGGATGTCCTTCCTTCTCTGCACTATCCCGTGTATGTCCCCCTTTCAAACAGGATGCTTAGAACTTATCCTTTCAAGAAATTTCCTTGACTAATCTGATCCAAGATCCTCTATCTATGACTAATAATATATATACATATATAAATATATGCCTTTTATGTTTCTTTTCAGGTTTTCAAGATGTTTTCCATACATTATCTCCTTTGATCCTCATGCAAACCTGTCAGGCAAGTGTTGTATTGTCCTCATTTTATAGATGGAGAAATTGAATCTCAAGGACATGAAGTGATTTGTGTAAGGTCACACAGAGTTATAGGAAAATTTGAATCCAGATCTTCTTTACTCAAAGTTCAGTATGCTTCCCATTCTATGTTACCTCACTGATTAATTCAATCATCAATATTTTCAACAAAATACAATCTCCCAAAGATCTCAGTGCAGTTTTATGCATTATGAGTTTTAAAAAGTATTACGATTTTTTTAAACCAACCTGTACTTATTAAGTACCTATTGTGGGAAGAACATTGTGCTAGATGCTGTGAGTGATACAAATGTAATAGAGGTCTGTTCTATGAGACCTTTGTCCTTAGAGCATGTGCTGTATCTATATGTATCAAATCATGTTGGGAGGCTTATTGATGCTGATTCTGGAAGGGTGTGGTTTAATGGAGTCCTTAATTTCCACTTTAGAGACTGTTTCAACATGGATAAACACATGGGGAGAAATGAATTTCTGGCTGACTGCTGAAACAAAATGATGTGCACTTAAAAGGCATGAACCAGATAACACACACACACATTCTCATTCTCTTTCTCTCTCTCTTTCTTTTCTCTCTCCTTCTCTCTCTCTCTCTCTCTCTCTCTCTCTCTCTCTCTCTCTCTCTCTCTCTCTCTCTCTTCATTGAATTCATTTGAGCTAGAAGGCAAGGACTTCTTTAAGCCTCCACGTGTGTATGTGATAGAGGTAAAAATCCAGAGAGACAAGGAGAGAAACACATAGAGAGAAAGAGACACACAGAGAGACAGAAATTGACAGAAGCAAGCAAAGAAGAGAGAGAAGAGAAAGAAAAAAAAGGACCAGAAAGAAAAAGAGACAGAGATAACAGAGAGAAATGAGAGATTTAGTGAAAATCTTTAAAACAGAAAATGAGGACTAGGCTTCCCATATAGGCAGAAATATGTCTTGTGAATTCATGTCAGAGTGATATTGCTTTTGTCCCAATTGTATCTATGTTTTTCTGATGTGGCTGAAAGAATGTTGGAGATGGATTGTATTAGGTTATAATCTTGTGAGCTTTTAAAGTTCAAGAGAGTGCCAAATGTGGGATGGGAATCCATGCCAGAATTTTTGGATACCTGAAATTGATATAATAAATGTTTGTCAAAGTGAATTGAATTGAATGCATGAGTGGGATGTTGGAGGCAGGTAGAGCATATGATCTATCTTTAATGATTCTTGAATTTTGAAACAATTTCCTCAGAAAATCACTCTGTCAGAATCAGAGGACTTCAGGAAACACCTGAAAGAGCTCTTCCTAGTCCAGGACTTCTTAAACTTTTTCTACTTGTGACCTCTTTTCACCAGATAAATTTTTACATGACCCCAGATACATAGATATATGAAACAGGTTTACAAATCAAACATTTACTTATAATAAAACATAATTTTATGACTCCCCACATTCAGTTATGTGACCCCATATGGGGTAGTGATCTGTAGTTTAAAATTTGTCCTAGTCAATGATGTTGTTATAAAAAAAATTGCAAGTATTTTTCAAGCACTTTAAGGTTTGAAAAATGTTTCCATGTATTATCTTATTGGAAGCTCTCAACAGTACTTTGAGGTAGATACTATCATTATCCCTATTTAAGAGTTGAGGAAACTGAGACTGAAAGAAGTTAAGTAGCTTGCCTAGGGTCACACAGCTATTAAATGGTTGAGACAGGATTTAAATTCTGGGCTTCAGATTCCATGACCCCTGCTGTATATACTGTATTCCTCATTGTCTGGAATCCCCTGTTGTGGAATTTCTTAATCTATGTCTCACCATGTCTCATGTGCTGGAAAAATGGAAAAACATTGGGAAGATTAGAATATGTTGACAACTGAACCTGGAATAATCACTTAGTCAACAAATACTCATTAAGCACTTACTACATGCCAGATACCATGCTAGATTATGGGGATATATATATATGGATACACTAAGCATAAAAATCAACCAATCAGTTTACATTTACTAAGCAACTATTATGTTCCAAGCCTTGTGCTAAGCACTGGGGATACAAAAAGAAGCAAAAGAAGGTCCTTGCCTTCAAAGAACTTGCAATCTAATGGGGAGACAACATGCAAATAAAACCTAAAAAGCAAGTTATATACAAACTATGTATTTCTTTTTTTTTTCCTGAGGCAATTGGGGTTAAGTGACTTGCCCAGGTCATACAGTTAGGAAGTGTTAAGTGTCTGAGGTCACATTTGAACTCAGGTCCTCCTGACTTCAGGGCTGGTCCTCTATCCACTGTACCACCTAGCTGTCCCCAAACTATATATTTCTTATGGGAATAGGAAAAAGACTATTTTCACTGTACTATAATGTATGTGAAGGGGAATAATTTATCATAATTCAGGAAAGATAGGTTGAAACCAGATTCTGGATAGCTTTAAGAGTCAAATAGAGTAATCTATATTTCATTTTAGAAGTAATAGGGAGCCAGTGGAGTTTAGTCAACAGAAGAGAAGTAATTAACAGACATGTGCTTCAGGAATATCACTTTGACAGCTATATAGAAGATAAATTGGGTGGGACAAAATTTGAAGCAGGAAGATCAATTAAGGGGCTGTTTCAGCAGTCCAGGAGAAAGGAGATGAGGGTATAAATAAAATAGGAGATGGTGGACAGGCAAATGGAGAAAAAGGGATGTTGTTTGGTAGAAAGAAAGGTGTTATTTGGATAGAATCACCAACATTTGGCAGCTTATTGAGTATGAAAGCTGAGGGAGAGTGAAACACAACTCTGAAATTGTGAGCCTGAGTAATTGGAAAGAAGTTGTTTTTCTTCATGAATATGTCTGTGGAACTTAGAGACACTCACTATATGATGCTGGTCTCAGGTCTCTGCTCCCCTGTCTGTATGGGATACTGGAGAAAAAACTTGATTTAATTGACCTAATTAAAGAAAACAAATAGGATGGCTTTTGTGGAAATAAGAAGTTTGTATCCAATTTAAAAAATCCCAAACCTGGATGAAGAGTCAAAAATGATTGTTCATTCAAAAACAATTTTAAAAAATTCAAAAATAATTGTGAAATTTCAGACATGGTATTCCTCCTGAATCAAGGATGCCTATCTACTGTCAATTAGAGAACAATGGCTGAAACTTGCTCACCTATAAGCTGTAATTTAGACCACAATTTAGTAGTGGTAAAATGAAAACAACTTTGGGATAGAAGTGAGAATATCTCAATCCAATTCTGACGTTTCTACTGATTTGCCATCTAATACTAGAAAATCCCCTTTCTAGGAGTTAAATAGAAGCAATAAGGTGATACACGAGAATGCTGATGTTCGGTCAGAAAAATCTGAGTTCAAATCCTGATTTAGACACTAACAGTGTGATCCTGGACAAGTCACTTAATCACTTTCTTTTAGCCTCAATTCCTAATCTATAAAATGGGAGAGGGTATGATATAAATAACAGCACCTATCTTATAAGGTTGTTATGAGGATCAAATGACAAAATGTATATGGGGCTTTGCCAAACTTAAAATGCTAAATTAATGTCTTACTGTTTTGGGAAAGTTAGTCAATAAGCATTAATTAAGTACCTATTATGTATCAGGGACTGTACAAAGCACTAGTGATACCAAGAAAGGTAAAATTCCCTATTGTCAAGGAGCTCACCTAATAGAGGAAGCAGCATAAAAGTAACTATGTGCAAACAAGCTATAGATACCATAAATTGTAACTCACAGAGGACGGAATTAAGAGGGATTGGGAAAAACTTCCTGTAGAAATGGATTTTATTTGGGATCTGAAGCCCAGAAGTGGAGATGAAGAGGAAAAGCATTCCAACCATGTAAGATGGCCTATGAAAATGCCCAGAACTATCAAGTGGGGTATTTTGTACAAAAAACATCCATTATCATTGCAAGAGAAGGTGTAAAATTGACTTTTGTCCTTTATGCTCAAAGAGGAATATGTCAGAGTCAAGGTACAGCGGATCTGACTGTGGATAATTAGACTGGGCATAAATGGTCCACATGAACATTTAGGTTGGAGATGTCTCTAAATCTGTGCATCACATTTTTCTTTGGAGATACTACAATTCTGATTTAGTCATAGAGAATAGCACTTTCTTTGATGCAAGCATGCTGTACTAGACCTTCCTATGCCAGTGTCTCTCATGTCTCCCAATCAATCCCAAAATCTTCAGAAAAATCTTAAATGTGTCCTAGCATCACTTTTCCTGACCTTCATGGGAGTGTTTGCCTTCTGTGAGTTCTCTGCAAAAGTCTTTTAAGCAATTATGTTATTGGTATCCAAACAACATGGTCAACCCATCATAGTTGCATTCTTTGGAGTAGAGCTTAAATTATTGTCAGTTTAGTTTAAGAAAAGACCTTAGGGTCTGGTACCTTCCATTGCTGTTGTTCAGAATCTTCCTAAGGCAATTTAAATGGAAGTAATTCAATTTCCTGGCATGGCGCTGGTATCCTGTGCAGGTTTCACAGGCATACAACAATAAGGTCAGTACGATGGTTGTATAGAGTTTTAGTTTGATAGGAAGCTTTCTCTCTCTCTTCTCTTCTCTCTCATATTTCACTTTAGAGTCTCCCAGACACTGAACTAGTTCTGGCAATACATTTTTCGATCTCATCATCTATGTGGACATTCCTTGAAAGTATATTACCCAATGAGGTGATTAAGACCAATTCCAATGGTCTTGTGATGAAGAAAGCCATCTGTACCCAGAGAGAACAGTGGGAACTGAACCACAACATATTATTTTCACTCTTTTTGTTGTTGTTTGTTTATATTTTGTTTTCTTTCTCATTCTTTTCCATTTTGATCTGATTTTTCTTGTGCACCATGATATTTGTGGAAATATGTACAGAGGAATTGCACGTGTTCAACATATATTAGATCACTTGCTGATGAGGGAAGGGAGGGAAAAATCAGAACACAGGGTTTTGTAGGAATGAGTGTTGAAAATTATCCATGTATATATTTTGAAAATAAAAACTTTAATTAAAAAAAAAGAAAAAAAAAGTAAGTTGTCAATGTAAGTAAATTCATCCATAGTATTCAAAATTTCTCCATCTACTGTATCTGATAGTTTCATGTGTGGATGGTGTGATGCTGGCTGGTAAAAAAAAAAAAAAAAAAAAAAAAAAAAACCTCTGTTTTCTTGGCATTAGTTGTCAGGTCAAAATTAGTACAAGTATCAGAAAGTCGGTCCATACTCCCTTGCACCTCAACTTGAGAGGCTGTGCTGAGTGCACAGTCATCTGTGAACAAAAAGTTCTGTACCAACTCTTCTTTCATTTTAGTCTTGGCTTGCAGCCTTTTGAAGTCGAATAATTTGCATTAGTGCAATAGTTAACCTTGATGTCATTTTATCCTCAGTGAAGGTTTCTGACAAAAACATTGCTGAAAACATCATATTAAAAACACGAGAATAAGCACACAGTCCTGCTTCATTCCATTGGAGAATATGAGAGCATTGTGCATTGTCCAGAACCCATGGAAATTTGTCATCATGAAATTGATGTACAATACTGACAAACTTCTCTGGACAACCAACCCCTCATGACTGACAGTATCAAAAGCTTTGGTCAGATCAATAAACATTGTGTACAGACCTCTGTTCTGTTCTTGGCATTTCTCTGAGAGTTGTTGAGCAGCAAACAATATATTGACCATTCTTCAATCCTTTCTGAAGTCCACTGCCTCTCAGGTAGATGACCATCTTCCAGGTGAAGGAAAAGTCTATTAAGTAGGACTCTGGGAAGAATCTTGGTAACAAATGGTTAAGGGAAAAAATTCTGTGATTGTCGCAGAATAGCCACTTTCCTTTTCCTTTATAGAGATGGACAATGTAGGCATCCTTAAACTCCTGGAGAATAACCTTCTCTTGCCAGAAGATTTTAGCAAATTTTTGGGTGAATTGTGGGCCCCCTGCCTTATAATTTTCAGCTGGAATAGAGTCAACATCCGGGGCTTTGCCACAGTAGAGGAGGTATTCAAAACCTCTTCTTAAGTTGATTTTTTTTTTTTTTTTTTTTTGCTAAGGCAAAGGTCTAGGGTCATACAGCTAGGAAGTGTTAAGTGTCTGAGGTCAGATTTGAACTCAGGTCCTCCTGACTTCAGAGCTGGTGCTCTATCCACTGTGCCACCTAATTGAACCCTTCAGTTGTTTTCTTATGACACACGGATAATAAGGGTCTCTAGGTCTCCATAAAATTTTTCTTTGACATGGGTTCATGCTGGGATCAAATGCACTGATTATGATGGCATGGTGCTTTTCTGCAACTAATATTGTATTGTCTTGTTTCTGTCATTCATTCCTTTGGGGAGGTATATAAACTTGTTGACTATATTAGGGTTTTTTTTTTTTTAACCATTTATTTATTTATTTATTATAGCTTTTTATTTACAAGATATATGCATGGGTAATTTTTCAGCATTGACAGGTTTTTTAAAAAATATTTTATTTTATTTTATTTAATAATAACTTTATATTGACAGAATCCATGCCAGGGTAATTTTTTTTACAACATTATCCCTTGCACTCGCTTCTGTTCCGATTTTTCCCCTCCCTCCTTCCACCCCTCCCCTAGATGGCAAGCAGTCCTATATATGTTAGATATGTTCAGCATTGACAGTTGCAAAACCTTTTGTTCCAATTTTTCCCCTCCTTTCCCTCACCCCCTTCCCCAGATGGCAGGTAGACCAATACATGTTAAATATGTTAAAGTAGACTATATTAGTTTTGATTGCAAAATCTACACCTATTTCATGGTGTTTCCCAACATTGCAGCCATCCAAGAAAAGTGTATCCAGTTCTGACTGCCAAAATAGTTTACTAAGGTGTAGCCATTGCCTGTGCCATTATCCTTTGGAACTACAGGTGAAAGTTGGATGTCAGGTAGGCATCAAAAGTGGAAAGCAGCTCTGAAAAGGGCTTTGCAGCCCTCAAATCAGAGGTATTAATCTTCCTTAAATGCCTACACAGCTCAGGCAGATGGTATAAGGCGTAAGAAGAATGGAAAGATAGAGAGTGGGATCAGGTAATGAGGAGGTTTGAATACCAAACAGGTGGTTTTATATTTTATCCTGAAGGTGAGAGGGAGCCATTGGATTTTATGGAGTATGGGGGTTGGATGGTTTGACCTAAACTTTAGAAAAATCACTTTGTCAACTGGAGGATAAACTGGAGTAGGGGGAGTCTTGTGGCAGACAGACCAACCAGCAGACCAACCACCTGACTACTGTGATAGTCCATGCATGAGGTGATAAGGGCATCCACTATGTTGATGGCAATATCAGATGACAGACTATGATATACTTGAGAGCTGCTGCAAAGGAGAAATCATGCCCTAGCATCAGATTTTATACAGTAAAGGGCAGTGGAAAAAATAGTTGGGAGTCAAGAATGAACCCAGAGTGAACCATGAGCATGGGGAACTGGGAGGATGGTAATACCCTCAACAGTAATAGGGAAGTTTGAAGGATGGATGTTTTAGGTACTCAAACTATGGCCTGCGGGCCAGATGTGGCAGCTGAGGATGTTTATCCCCCTCACCCAGGGCTATGAAGTTTCTTTATTTAAAGGCCCACAAAACAAAGTTTTTGTTTTTCTGTAGTCCGGCCCTCCAACAGTCTGAGGGACAGTGAACTAGCCTCCTATTTAAAAAGTTTGAGGACCCCTGGTAGGGAGAAAGATATTGAGTTAAATTTCAAACATATTGAGTTTAAAATGTCTACAAGAACATCTAGTTGTATGTCTAATAGACAATTGGTGATGTGAGACTGGAGAGAAAGGTTAGAATTAGGCAGGTAGATTTGAAAATCATCAACACAGAGATAATAATTGAATCAATGGGAGCTGAGATCACAAAGTGGAATAATATAGAATGATAAGAGAAGAGGAAGAGGACTCAGAACCAGAGAGATTGGGAGAGTAAGAGAAGAAGCTATTGGAGGCATTAGTTTACCTAGAGGTTGCTGATCTAAAACTGCCCACAATAAGTGCCAGTTTGGCTGAATCTCTGTCAGTGGATCACATAATAATTGTCTCAACAGATAGGGCCCACTGACTCTGGAAGCTGTGGATTGCAGCAAAAAAGAGCCTTGGATTAAATCTCAGAGAGCTGCGATGAAAATCTGACAATGTAGCATTGAAAATGGTTCCTCTTGCAATTTATGAGGAGTTGGGTGCAAATCTTCCAATAGGAAACATTGTGTCCAATAGGAGACACTGTGTCTAGTAGAGAGCAGACCCAGAGATTCTCATTTCAGACTTGGGAGAAAGTTAGCTCCAGAAATTAGGAATTTAGCTATACAGAGGAGTAGGTCCTTGGAATCCAGCTGAACAATGTATATAGCAAAGGTGCTGTGCCTAATAGGAAATGGCATAAGGGCACTACAGCCATTAAAAGGACATGGGTGAGAAAAAAGACATGAACCCTGCAGGACTGGGGCATGAGTTGCCTTGAACACAAATATACCCCAAGTATGTGCCTCTTTGCTAATATATTCTACAGTGTGCTTACTCTTCCCACTAATGCTGTATGTGGGAAAGGTACATCCAGTTTATGAGGGGAATGTTTTGTTATGACTGTTCATGCTAAACCATTTCAACAAATGCCTTTGCTTTGAGCTAATTGTATCAACTGGATGACTGGAGTAAAAGGAAATAAAACAATGGTGACTCATGAGACATAGTTTTAGGAGTGGATTCAAAGAGCAACTGAAACCTTCAGTAGCCATCATCTGGGGGAACCATCTTGTGTGTGAGTTGGGGACAGTGCAAATACACTATGGCAGGGTGCAAAAATTTAGCACATACTAAATACCTAGCAAGACATGTCCTGGAGGCTAAAATTATATACATCAGAAATGTGTTGTCTTTAATTTGCTATTATATACCAAATCTCCATTTTATAAATACAGACCTCAAAATATCCTTGAGAACTCAATCAATAAATTGTACCGGAACAGGCAAATTATCACAAATTGAACTGTTAACCACTAGTTGAAACATAAGAACTTAAGAACAGTGTTTTATGAAATGTTGTCAGACCTTTAAGTACTCATAGTCTCTAAGATTCAAGGAATGAAAAGCTACTGAAATACAGAACTTAACAGAAATCAAAATTGTTCCTCTTGGGAACAAGAGAAGGTCAATATCATTCTTGTCATCCTGTTTCCTACTGAAGTTGCACAGAGGATGCTTTCAGTGAGCCTACAGAAGGTGAGCTTACTTTTATTTGACTATAAAAAGTAATTATTTTATCCACCAAGGCAATATTCCACACAGTTAGGTAATGTCATCACTGGAGTGCTAGATGTTGGGAATCAGAACATCCTGAGCTTGAAATTTGCCTCAGATACTTAATTAGCTTTTTGACCCTGGAAAAGTAGTTCATCTCTCTTGACTTTAGTTTTTGTATGAGTAAAACTGGATAATAGCAGCTATATCAGAATAGAGATAACAAATGTTAAGTGCACTGCCATCTTTAAAGTGCTATGTGAATGTTAGCTATTCTCTTGCTATTCACCTTTCAGTTGTGTCTGACTTTTGTGATCCCATTTGGGGTTTTTGGGCAGAGATATTCAAGTGCTTTATAATTATCTTCTCTAGCTTATATTGCAGGTGGGAAACTGAGAATTAAATGACTTGCACTGGGTCATACATCTAATAAATGTCCGAGGCTAGTTTTGAACTCAGGAAGATGAATCTTTCTGATTCCAAGCCCAGTGCTCTGTCTGCTGTGCCATCTACTTACCCAGATATTATTATTATCATCATCATTATTATAGAAAGAATAATGGCAGGATAACATTTGCCCTAAGACCATTTCTATTTGAATGACATTAAACAAGATTAGAATGATGATTTCTTTTTTTGTAATAACAACACTAATAGCAGTAGTATCACATTCAGAGGTTTTGATCCTCATAGTAATCCTAGGTGATAAGTCCTATTTTAAAAATGCTTATTGATGCCTCTTTTTAAATATCATATTTGTTTGCTTATGTATATCCCCTTAATACTCTGGGAGCTATCCCTTACAGCAGAGATTGAAAGCAAAGAAAAGCAAGTCAGCAAAAACAATCAACACAATGACAGTATTCCACACCCATATACCCTGCATAAGTAAGGAAGGTACGTTAAAAAAACCAAAAACAAAAAACCTTCAGTGGGTTCAAATTTGGTCAGTAGGATAACACAGCATTTGTTTTCATTTTGTTGTTCTTATTTATAGTGGTATAGTTATTTTCTTGGTTGTACTTGCTTCCCTCTATATCACTTTACATGTGTTTCCTATGTTCCTTTGAATTCTTCATATTTGTCCTTTTTTTTATAGCACAAAGATACCATTAGTTTCATGGACTACAATTTGCTTAACTAGTCTAGGATTGATGGAGTCAGTGTTATTATTCCCATTTTACCAATGAGGAAATTTGAGACTTAAACAAATCCCACAGCTAACAACCATCTGAAATAGGCTTTGAACCTGACTCTCTCTTAGTTCAGTTCCAGCATGTTATCATTCTATAACAAAATTAATAGGATATATGCCAAGAATGGCTTGCTTGGAGCAGGGGACTGGTTGGACAAGACTGGGAGATTTGGTTGGATAGGAAAAATGGGATAAGACAATAAAAGCTAAGATGAGAATGAAGACCTGATTCAATAAACAATGAGTTGTCCCTTCTGTCTTCAAACAAGTCCCTCCTAAAAAACAAATTAAGAAACAAAATTTAACTCAGCAGTTTTTCAGATCCCAAGTTATTCTTCTTCTTCCTTTCACTATCCAGCTTTTCAAAGTATTGGGGTGTGTGTCTGTGTGTGAAGGTGGGTGTTGTCTCCTCAGTACAGCCTTCCTGACACTCCTTAATAGTTTACTCAGAACTTGGTTTCAAATTTTCTTTTTCTTTTCTTTTTTGGTTAATTAATTAATTAATTTTAAACATACATTGTTTTATGAATCATGTTGGGAGATAAAAATCTGAACAAAAGGGGAAAACTATGGGAGAGGGAAAAAAAAGGAAATTTACATTCAATCTCCATAGTTCTTATTCTGGATGCAGATGGCAATTTCTGTCCAAAGTCTATTGAGATTGCATTTAATCACTGAACCACTGAGAAGAATCAAGTTTTTAAAAGTTGATTATTGTCCATTCTTGCTGTTATGTGTTCCTGGTTCTGCTTATTTTGCTCAGCATTAGTTCATATAAATCTTTCCAGGCTTTTCTAAAATCAACTTGTTCATAATTTTTTAAATAAAACAATAATATTCCATTATCTTTATATAGTATAGCTTATTAAGCCATTCCTCAATTGATGGGCATCTACTCATTTTCCAATTCTTTGTTACCACAAAAAGAGCTGCTACAAATATTTTTGCACATGTGGATCCTTTTCTCTCCTTTGTGATTTCCTTGGTATATAGACTCTGTAGTGGCATTGCTAGGTCAAAGGGCATGAACAATTTTATAGCCCTTTGGGCATGGTTCCAGATTGCTCTCCAGAATGATTGGATCATTTCGCAACTCCACTATTTATTACTGTTCCAGTTTTCCTATATACTCTCCAACATTTATCATTATTTTTTCCTGTCATCTTAGCCAATCTGAGAGGTATCTCAGAGTTGTTTTAATTTGCATTCCTCTAATCAATAGTGATTTAGAACATTTTTTCATATGACTATAGATGGCTTTAATTTCATTATCTGAAAATTGTCTGTTCATATCCTTTGACCATTTATCAATTGGGGAATGACTTGCATTCTTATAAATTTGACACAGTTCTTTATATATTTTAGAAATGAGACCTTTATCAGAAATACATCTGTAAAGATTTTTTCCCCCAGCTTTGTACTTCCCTTTTAATCTTGTTTCTGTTGGTTTTGTTTGTGCAAAAAACTTTTTAATTTAATGTAACCCAAATTGTCAATTTTGCCTTTCAGTGTTCTCTTGTTCTTCTTTAGTCATAAATTCCTCCTTTCTCCTAAGATCTGATAGGTAAATTATTTCTTTTTCTTTTAATTTGTTTATAGTATAATTCTTTATGTCCAAATCATGTATTAGGTTCAAATTTTTAATATTAATGGCTCAACTCCAACCCACTCAAAATTCCTACTAGTTAGATCTAGCCAATTCATACTCACTTTGTATTATGAAATAACATTATTTAATTAGATTAGGGAAAAGCATTGTGATATTAAAAAATATCATCCTCTGGACAGAAGCTGCTACACCCACAGAAAGAACACTGGGAAATGAATATAAACTGCTTGCATTTTTGTTTTTCTTCCCGGGTTATTTATACCTTCTGAATCCAATTCTCCCTGTGCAACAAGAGAACTGCTCGGTTTTGCACACATATATTGTATCTAGGATATACTGTAACCTATTTAACATGTAAAGAACTGCTTGCCATCTGGGGGAGGGGAAAAATCGGAACAGAAGTGAGTGCAAGGGCTAATGCTGTAAAAAATTACCCTGGCATGGGTTCTGTCAATAAAAAGTTATTTTAAAAAATATCATCCTCTTAAGCAAAATCAAAAGCAAATTATCCAACTAACCATCTTGTTTCTTCCTAACCCCAGAGAGTTGTAAGCCCTGACCAGTTCTTCCTCTGTGATCTGGGTAGCCCCAGCCCCAGCCCCAAAGTCAACTTAAAGTTGCAGTAACAGTTTACATATTACCATCATCACAGAAACACTAGATCTTCAGGATCTGCTCTACTCAGGAATGTTGCTTCCAAGGCAGGAATAATAAGATCTCCCCAGGGTCAGGAAGAGCTTGGGCAGCAGACAATCATCACCAGGAGCAATGGAACCTCCTGGCCTTGCATTAGTGGTGCTACATTGATATCAAAAATATGACCTCAGCAGAAAGGAAAAGGAAATCATATAGTCCCTAAGCCTCCACAGGATACAGTTTGCCACTATTTTTCTATTTTTCTTTTTCCTGCTTCCTCCTTCTCTGTTTCTTCCCTCAGTGCATTTTTTTTTTTTTAATTTTTGCATATGTTTCCTGAGTCCTACACTTATCCAGTCAGAGCCTATGCTGGAACCACATCACCAGTTGTTAGGTCCCTTTACATAATTATTATTCTTTGTATCTACTATAAACTCCTGCTTCTCTATACTATAATCTTTTTTTTTCTCCTGAGACAATTGGGGTTAAGTGATTTGCCTAGGGTCACACAGCTAGGTAGTGTTAAGTGTCTGAGGTCAAATTTGAACTCAGGTCCTTCTGACTTCAGGGCTGGTGCTCTATCCACTGTACTGCCTAGCTGCCTCTTTATACCATAATCTTTAGGAGGGAAAAGACTATGATACATGAAAACTTTTATCTCCCACAGAATCTAGCATAGAACTCTATATGTAGTAGCTACTTAATAAAAAATTTACTTGAATTGAGGCAGTTTTGTTATTATAGCGAAAAGAACACCTTATTTTCTGGTTCAAATCTTGACCCCTGAGCTGCCCTCCAGCTCAAAATTCTTCAATCATTTGAAACAAAAATGTAGAACAGGGTTTGACTATTTGATGTCTGTTTGTGTATTCCTACTCCATAACAAATTTATTCTGGATCTCAGTTCAGATCAATTTTGTAGACTTATTAAGTTTTATTAAGTGCCTTAAGATGCTAGGGATAAAAAAAAATAATACACTTTGCTCTAAATGAATTTATAGAGAAATATATCAGATACAGTGCTGAGCCTGGAAGTTAAATACAAATATTGGAGTGGCCTAAAAGGAACAAAGGAACTAAGATGTCTCTGTTACATGAGTAACTAGCAACTAAAAAAATAGAGAACACTTGAAGAATCTATGTGTCATCTTAAAGACATTATCCTTTTCCTGCTGGTAGGAAAAACTGAGAGGCTTATTCTAGTTGCTTAGAAATCCTTTTCCATAACTACCCTGTCTCTGGGGTGGTGATGCTGGTAATTCTGACCCTAAGTAGACAGAAACAATGTTCCCTGAGCCAAATTTCATTTGACAGTGTTTATAGGACGTTAGTTCAAAGCAAAATGCCCTGTGCTTGCCTGGCAGTGGCAGCGGCCAGAAATGATGAGCGAGGACAGACACACATGCATGGGGATGACAACTCAAGCCTTGGGGGCCTGGGTGTATTCCTTCTGTTCTGCTCTGAAGGTCAGAGCTCGCATAATGCAAAACACGCACACACACATACACACATGCATGCACACAGATACATAGCATGGCTCCGGGGCACACAAAGCCATTCAGAGAGGCCCAGCACCAACATGGGAAAGCACAAAGCCATCACGCTTCCCCTGATTCTGGCACACACAAGTACCGCAAGTTTACATACATGCACCTGAGCACATTCACAGCAGTGGGAGTTCCCGGTCACAGAATCCTCCCTCCCTGACTCTCGCTCTACCCCCAGCGAAGCAGGCTAACCTCAGAACAAGTGTCCTCTGGAATGAGGAAGGCCTAGAGAACTCCTTCCAGGGCGACCTCATGTGACATCTTATTCATCATGCATCCACATACAGGTTCAGATCTAGCCCAGACCTTTGCTCTAGAAATCTCTGCTCCTCCTGCATCCTCACACCAACAAAGGGCCCATAAGACAACTCTCATTCTTCCTTCCCTCACATAGGCACAGTCCAGGGATCCTTTCAGGGTTTACTCATTAATGATTGCACCCACACAACAATGACCCACATCTCTTCTCTTGGTCAAATGTGATTGCTTTTTTCACGTGCCTCATCCTTCCCCTCTCCTTCTTTTCTTCTTTTCTTCCTCTTCCTTTTCTTTCCCCCATCTTCTTCTTCTTCTTTTCCTCTTTTTTCTCTTCCCTTTATTTCACTCTTAACTCTTTTCTCAATTCTGCATCTTCTTCATCTTTCCTTCCTCCCTTCTCCTCCTCCACCTTCCTCTTCTTAAAAAAAAAAAAAAAAAAAAACTTAATTCTGAACAGCCGGCTATGTTCAGCCTGACTGGTTTGTTATGGCTTATAATTTGTGTTAGGATTAATTAACTAATTACTGACGAATGTCTGCTGGCAAGATTTGGCTTCAGCTTGTCAACTTGAAGTATTTAATTATTTTAATCATTTACTTTCATCTTCAGAATTGATGCTCTTCCAAGAGAGTTTCCAGGCATCTTTTAATTATTATTCGTGTGTGTGTGTGTGTGTGTGTGTGTGTGTGTGTGTGTGTGTGTGTTGTTTTTTTGTTCCTAGGAAAGACAGAGAATCAGGGTTTTTTCCCCCTTTAACTATTTCTACAGGGGCCTGCATCTCTATCTCTTGATAGCCTCCCAGGAAGGGCTTTTGTAGGGATAGAAAGAACCAAGAAGGATGGGTGGAATTGGTTTCCTCAGTCTTGGGGCCTTTTCTCTAACTGCCCTGCTCCAGAATTAAGCGTGTGTGTGTGTGTGTGTGTGTGTGTGTGTGTGTGTGTGTGTTGGAGAAGGCTAGACCAAATGGCATTTTGTTCTTCTCTCTGCCCCCAAAGGATGTAATACCTCACCCTGATGGCTGTGGGACTTCACCTGGTTGGAGGCCCTCCTGCTTCCCTGTTGTACATACCAGCAAGCATTTCTTTGGATCTATCCTCAGTCTTTTCTTCTGTAGGAAAAGATTCCAGGTAGACAGAGGAGGTAATGGGGGCTTGATAGGAAGCCCTACTGAAGTCCTGCATATCTTCAGGGTTAGGGCCTATTCAGAGAGCCTAGATGATACTTATAGGATCCTAGATTTGAAACTGGAAAAAATCTTTTTTAAGTTTTATTATTATTATTTTTTTAAACTGGAAAAAATCTTAGCGATCTTCTGTTCTAATGCTCCACAATTGAGACTAAGCAAAAGGGATTGAAACACACACACACACACACACACACACACACACACACCACACACACACACATACACACACACACACAGACAGAGGAAACAGAGAGACAGAGACAGAGAGAGAAAGAGACAGAGAGATAGAAAGAGAAAGAAACAGAAAAAGAGAAAGACAGAGAGACACACAGAGAGACAAAGAGACACACAGAGAGAAACAGAGAGAGAGAGCTTTAGAGCACAGTGTTCCTGGACCAAGCTCACTGCTTGAGGTTTCACATCATCTAGATATATGGATATTCCACCTATATCAAGTAGGGGAGGATCTACTGGACACATTGACCTGAAATTTTTGTTTCATCTACTCTGATTAGCAGTGACCAGACTCCTTAACACTGGTTGGTGGCCTGGTCTCCCACCCATGGAAAAAACCCATCTCTTCTCTCAAAGGTCCCAACCATAAAAGGTGGAAATATTACTTTTCCCCATCTTACAGACAAGAGAACTGAAGTCCAGAGAGATGAATAGCTCACCAGGATCACTCAGCTAGTGAATGACTTGAATGCAGGTGTTCTGAAGCTCAAGTTCAGTGTCCTTCACATTATTTCATATCATACAGCAGTACTGACTCTGATTCCTTCTTTGATACTCCAGCATTTCTGGGATCTTTTCAATGTAGATCTCTCTAAAGAAAGAAATCACAATCCCTCTATGCCTGATCATCTTGTCCACCCCCTCTCATATTTTTCCCAGAAAGGGTCTATCTTTTTTACCATTGCATTCTCTTACTATTGTGAGAGTAATAGAGGAGCATTTGGACTGTCTAGAGTCCCAGAGAGCAGCTGGTAGAGCAGCAGAAAGAGCACTAAGCCTGGAATTAAGAAGTCTTGAATTCAAATGTGGCCTCAAATATTTAGTAGTTATATGATTTTTGGGCAAATCATATAACTTCTGTTTGTCTCAATTTCCTCAACAACAAAATGGGGACAACCTTGCAAAGTTGTTAAGATTAAATGAAATAATATTAGTTTTTTAAAAAGCACTTAGCACAGTGACTGCACATAGGAACTTTATGAATGTGTATTCTATTTCCATTCCCCTTGTAATGCCTTACTTTTTAAGTGACTGGTCCATAATTCTCCCACCCCCAGTCATATTTTATCTGAAGATCCTTTTAAAATAGGTAGCTAGGAAAGGCAGTAGATAGGGTCAGGAAGACCTGAATTCAAATATAGCCTTTGACACTTATTATCATTATTATTCTGAATAAACCATTTAATCTCTATATGCCTCAGTTTCCTCATTTGTAAAATGAGGATGATTATAATAATAGCACCTATCTCCCAGAGTTATTGTAAGGATCTAATGAGATTACATTTTTTAAAGTGTTTTGCAAAACTTTAAAATGCTATCTAAATGCCAGCTATTATTATTAATACTATACTAAATTTCCAATGAAATTCCTTGTATGTAATGTGTTGTAACCAGATTATGTCCACTATATATGCCGCCAGACAGAGCTTTAGAAGGCAAGGCAAGCAGCTCCCTAAGGTTCAACATTGGGGAATAGAGAGGGAAAGGGAGAAAGGTTAGGGGGAGAGGAGTGGCAGGAGAGGGGATAAGAGTGTTCCAAGAGTAATGGTTTTTAATGACTTTTGATAAATTTACATATTTTTAGTGACTCAGAAAACCTTATTCTCCATGTCCTGAAGGAATCTAGTTGAGGGTAAATTGTACTGTATCAAAGGTTTGGAGAACTCTTGAATAGTGGTCACCCAGAGGGGACATGCAGGAGACACATTGCCCAGGTCACAAAAATATCCAGTGCTAGCTTGCTCCTGATCAGCTACCAGAACTACAGAATTGTTTCCTAGCTCTAGGATCTGAATGTAACAGGGACATTTCTTAGTCCAGTTCTTCTGGTGAGCAAGGCACAGATGAATTGGCTGGCATTAGGAATGCATTTGTTGGCCATAGAATCTGTTGTAAGTTTCAAAAGGGCTCAAAAACATTAAGGAAAAATAAATATATTTATATTAGCAGTAGGTATTTATTAAACATTTATTACAAACACGGTACTATGCTAAGCATTAGGAATATAAAAATAAAACCTTCTACCAGGGAGAAACAATATATAAATAGAGAAGTACATTTTAAATATATCTATGCATTTATACATAGATAATGATACTTAGGCATATAAAGTCATGGAAATAGGATGTGAAAACTGGAGTTAGAATTCAACCCAGTAACTATTTATTATTGGCAAGGCACAAGTTAGGCACTAGGGAAATAAAAATGAAACATTTCACTGATGAGAAACCATGTGTTCACAGATAAGTAAATGCATGTGTACACAGAGTAAATGAAAAGTAATGTGAGAGAAGGCCCTAAAAACCAGAGAAGGGTGGAGGAGATTAAGAAAGGTCCCATAGTACTGTTGTGTTATAAGAAATGATAAATAGGATGGTTTTAGAAAAACCTGGGAAGATTTATATGATCTGATACAAAGTAAAGTAAGCAGAACTAGAACACATGCATGACAACAGCAATATTATTACATAATCAATTGTAAATGATGTAGTTTTTTTCTGATTGATAAAATAATCTGTAACAACTCCAAAGGGTCATGATAAAAAATGTTACCCAACTCCCGAGAGAGAACTAATAGACTCTACATGGATATTGAAGCATATTTAATTAAAAATTTTTAATATTATTTTATTTTTCCAAGTACATGCAAAGATAGTTTTCAACATTCCTTTTGCAAAACTTTGCATTCCATTTTTTCTCCCTCTCTTTCCTCCTTCTCCCCGCCCCAAGACAGCAAGCAATTTGATATAGGTTAAACATGTGCAATTCCTATAAAGTATAAGCATTTCCATATTCATCATGCTGAGCAAGAAACATCATGTCAAAAGGGGAAAAAACATGAGAAAGGGGGAAAAAAACAAGCACACAAACAACAACAGCAACAAAGTGAAAATTCTATGCTTCTATCTACATTCAGTCTCCATAATTCTCTCTCTAGATGTGGATGGTTCTTTCTATCCCAAGACTTTTGGATTTGCCTTAAATCACCACATTGTTGAAAAAAGTCAAGTCCATCACATATGTTGATCATCACATAATCTTGTTGTTTCTATGTATGATATTCTTTTGGTTTTGCTTACTTTACTCAGCATCAGTTCATATAAGTCTTTCCAGGCTTTTATGAAATCAGCCTCCTCATCATTTGTTATAGAACAATAATATTTCATTACATTCATATACCATAACTTATTCATCCATTTCCCAACTGATGGGCATCCACTCAATTTCCGGTTCCTTGCCACTTCAAAAAGAAGGAAAGAAGGAAGAAAAGAAGAGGGAGAGGATAGGATGGGAGATGAATGAAGTCATGGCTATGGGAAATGTTATATTCTTTATGAGGAAAGAGAACGGGCCAGTTTAGTTAAAAATGAAGAATGTGTGAAAGGAAGTAATGCATTTTCATTTTGAAATTCCCAGTAGATAATTGGTAATGAAGTATTATAGTTGAGAGGAAAGAATAGGATTGGATTTTAGATCTGGGAGTCATCTGTTTTGAAGTTGTAACTTGAACTTTTTTTTTTTTTTTGCTGAGCTTGATAAGAGTGTTGAGAGAGGAAAAGAGGGCTCAGGACAGGGTGTGGGGACCTAAGAGGAATCTACTGTTAAGGAGTAGCATTTGAAAGATGATTCAATGAAAGAGATTGAGGAGAGATCACATAGGTAGGAGTAGAACCAAGGAAAAAAAAGTGCCATGAAAATCCAGGGAGGAGAGAATATCCAGGAAGAGAGTTTGTCACAATAGCTAATAATAATAATAGCTAGCAATTTACATAGCACACAATAATTCTATTAGGTAAGTACTAGTATTATATCCATTTTATAGATGAAGTTTAAAAAAAAGGAAGGTGATACAATGGATAGAGTCAGGAAGATTCATTTTCTTGAGTTCAAATCCACTTTCAGATACTATCAGTGTGGCTCTGGAAAAGTCCCTTAATCCTGTTTGCTTCAGTTTTGTCATCTGTCAAATGAGCTGTAGAAGGAAATGTCAAACCATTACAGTATCTTTGCCTAGAAAACTCACAAGGAGTCAGACAAATGATTAAACAGCAACAAAGGGGTTAAGTGGCTTACCCAGAGTCACGTTGCTAATTAGTATTTGATGTAGGATTTGAACTCAGGTCTTCGTGACTCCAGGTCTCTATCCATTGTGCCACCTAGATGTCTGGTTAACAACATCACATGTTTAAGAAAGATCATTGAATTGGGCAATTAAAAGATTTTTAACAACCTTGGAGAGAACAGTTTTAGGAAACATGAATAAATGAAAAGTACATTCAATATAATTTCAATTGCCAACAACTAGGGGATTGGAAAGGTCTCCTGGAAGAGGAGACAAGAATGAATGATTTTGGTGATGTGTGTACTCCTTCACCAAGGCAGATCACAGCCCCTCCATGTCTGGGTAGGTGGTCTTCAGGAGTTATTACCTGAAAATTTAATCTCTGCTACAGGCAACTTAGGGATGAGTCTCTCTGAATTTAGGGCAGACTGGTCCTCAGATGAAAGATTCAGTTCATCATCTAGCTAGACCCTAGGCCCTTAAGGTTTGCAAAGCACTTTATAAATGGTAAGTCATTTGATCCTCACAACAACCCTATGAGGTAAGTGCTATTTTTATCCCTGCTAAGAGTTTGATACAACTTGCCACAGCTTGTACTCACACTGACATAGTCTTTGAGATGAGAACTCAGGTCTTCTCCCTGACACTATGAGGCATCCTAGGAAGACTTCAAAGAAGTCATATTGGGGTTATGAAAACAAGTTATAATTTGTCTGTGTTCTAGTTCTCTTTTTTTCCTTAAATCTCAGAGCCAGAAGGGAACATAGTTGATATCTAGTCTAGTTTACCAGAGCAGGAATCTCTTCTCCAATCTCCCTAACTAAACAGTCCCATTCAGCCTTCACTTGAAGAATATCAGTAAAAGAGAATTCACGTCTTCCCTAAGTGGCACATTTTGTTTGTGTCAGTTCTGAATGGATGGTTTCTGAGTGGATGTCAGAGAGAATTTGCCTGTCTTCCTATAAACTAATGTTTAAATCATGGATTTGCAAGATTTGCATGCAAGCAAATATCCAGTGTATTTGAAGTCTGAAGACTCCAGTTCAAATCTTAGTCATGAAATCCAGTGCTCAACACAGTGCCTAGCATATAATAGGTGCTGGAAGGGATTGGCACTTTCCATCCCAAGTCTATGTAATTGCCTTGAGTCATTGCATTGTTGAGAAGAGCCAAATCTAGAAGATGGTTCTTATATGCAAGTAATATGTAAAACTTAACAAATATGAGTCAATTTTATTCTAAACCTCTTCCTTTTTCCCTGTCACTTGATTCATTTATGTCTTCAATCTTTATAAGGAAATAATTCCTAAGATTCACCCTCTATCTTTCCTGATGCAGATACTAATGGCATGATGGCTCTCAGCATTGATGTGCCAAGGAATGGGAGTTTGTGTGAAAGGAGAATTCCTTCTCTAGACCTTCCAGGCCTCTAACAGCACTAGCAACGGTTTTGTTTTGGTTGTTGTCATTTTGCCTGAGTCCATATTGGGCTCCCCTACTGTCCCATGGGGAAGATGCTCTTTTCTGTCCACAGAAGGCATGCTGGAAGTTAAACCCCAGCTGCAGGACCTGCTTGGCCAATCTCCCCTCAGCCCTAGCTGAGAGATTTAAACAAGAAGAGAAAGATCATCTTAATTAACTTGGAAATCCCATTAATTAGGCGCCTTTTTGCATTAAAATTCGCTTCACTGACTGGTCTGGATGAAGGCAAGGGCTAGGGTCAATTGAGAGGAAACAGATAAGAGCCTTGACTTACCAGGATAAAATTTGATGACATTTGGCCATTTTCTGAGTCCTTCCAAGGTATAATAAACAGACCTTTGGATTTGGATTCTGAGGCTCTACATCTCTGCTATGCTATTTATTACCCAGATGATCATTAACAAGTCAATTAACATGTATGGCCCTCAGGTTTTTTTAATCTATAAAATAAAGGATTTGGACTATTTGAACTCTTAAGATCCCTTATGACTCCCAAACTGTGATCTCCTGAACCTGGAGATGATAGGGATTGATCACAGAACATCCTTCCACAGCTGTGATGATTCCAGAGCACTGGAAAGACTGATGAAATCATTAGATTGAAAATCTTGTTCCCTCCCCATCCCAGGGTCTGCTAATATGAAAATACATGTTCCATCTTGTCCAGAAAACACTTATATATTAATACAGATATACTCTCTGCCTCCTAAGTGACAGTATCTATAGACATGTGCTCCCATAGGATGATATCTATTCCCCTTTGTAGTCCCATCTCCAGCATGTTATTTTGCATCTTTTTCACATTATTCATATATATTGCTCAGAAAGGCTCCTTCTTCAGTTCCTAATCCTTCCCTCTAAAATCCCTAACCTTGATGGGTCTGGTCTAGGCCAGCCAGACTGAAAGACAGTTGGAACTCACTGGAGACAGAAAATTGAGACAGTTTCATTACCTTGACTCAGACCTATGTGTAACCAAGGTTGCTACGTCTTATAGGGCTAGGATAAGTGAATGAATAGATGAATGGATGGGGAAAAATTTATTAACCACTTAAACAATGTTCCAAACATTGTCTAGGTGCTGAGTATACAATGAGAAAAACTATCTATGATCCTCCTTTCAAAGGTAGGCAGAAGTTAAATGACATGCCTAAGCTAATACAACTAGGAAATATCTAAGGTCGAATGTGAACTTTGGCTTTCTTTTTTCTTTTCTTGTGAAATTGAGCTTTTCTTTTAAGACACTACTACAGATGAAGAAACTGAAGTTGAATTTCAGGTTAAGTTTTCTTATCTGTAAAATGAGAGGGGTGGATTCAGACCCTTAAGTGCCTTCTAGTTCTAAATTTGTAATCCTGTGATATATGAATGTACATATGTATGTATGTTTATACATGGTGTGTGTATAATTGAGAATGTGGACGTTTATATAGAATGATAAAACTTTAAATTCCTACATCACTTCATGCTTCTTCAGTGCACTTTTAGTCATTATCTCATTTGATCCTGATGCCAGCACCTTAAGATAACATATTTGTATTGTGTACAGGAGGGAACAGGGACTCTATAGTTTGAGGGTCAGCATCATTAAATATGTTTCAAAGTAATCTCAACATTATCTAGGTTTGTCCAAAGAGTTTTTGAAAAGTTGTCAGTTCTATATATGTATGGATAATGTTAACATAATCTCATTAATATTTTCCATTATCTTTTAAAATCTTACATATTTACTTTGGTTAATGTACAGATTAGCCAGGTAATATATTTAGTTAACACTAGACCTTTACCATATCATATGATAAAATAATTATTATGATAAATATAGCATGTATACCTATCACCAATCCTAGAATATATACACATTTATTCCTTTGCATAAATATACAATATAATACATAGTATGTTAAAAAAGAACTTATGTATATGTGTATATATACAAATGCACAGTGTATATAATCATACATATCTTTTCAAACACTTGCAACATTGAAAGTGTGTGTATATATAACATGTGACTTGTATGTATATATATAGCTAATGTATAAATAATATGGAATATACAAACTTCTATCATACTTTTCTTATGCAGTGTGCATACTGATATACACACCCAAAGTATGTTATGTTATGTAAAGAGTTCTACATACACATGTACATACACACACACACACACACACTCCTCTCAATTAACAAGATACTTTATAACTTGATACTTTTATTAGGTGAAAGCTCATCTTTGCATGAATCACTGTATCAATGTGGATCTAATATATAAACAAGAAAGTCTCCATCTTAAGGTGTAAACGTTTTAAATTGAGTGAATAAGATGAAAAGCATAAGGCTTACCAAGTAAGCTAATCAACTTTAGATAGCTTTAAATAGCAGAGAAATTTCATCAGTTTCCCAGTACAGAAGGGTCCTGTCTAACAGCACATTCAGGAATTAAAGATTCCAATCTCAATCAAGATTCTGAAAAAGGAATCTAATGGAGAGGAGAAGAGAGAAAAGGAGAAAAGAGGAGAGGAGAGGAGAAGAGAGAAGGAGAGAGGAGAGGCGAAGAGAGAGAAGAGAGGAGAAGAAAGGAGAGGAGAGACATGTCATTAGAGAGCAGAAACTATAGCATACAATAAACCTAATCAGGAACCAAAAGAGAGATTCTGAGAACAACACAAATACACAAAGATATATGAATACATAGAGATAGCTATCTGGAGAGAAGAAACAGCTTCAGAAACAGATCTGACTACCCACTGTAGAGAGGATGCTGACTACTCCTGGAGACCAGTAGAGAGCTACATATAACAATTTAAAAGGAGTCTAGAAAGAATGGAAAGGATTTCCAGTAACCAGGAATAGTAGGTTACAATATTGCCAATGGGCAGTTGGGTATACAAAGGGAATGTGAGTTCCTTAAAAGCAAGCCAGAGTTCACATTCAACCTTAGCTGTTTCCTCATTGTATAATCTTAGGCATGTCATTTAACTTCTGCCTACCTTAGTTTCCTCGATTGTGAAATAAGGACCATAGTACCTACATCCCCAGGATTGTTGGTGAGGATCAAATGAGATAATATCCATAGAGTATTTAACAGTGACAGGCATTAAGTAAGCACTCAATAAAGATGTGTTCCCTTTGTTCTTCCCTCTCATTTCTCACGCTATATCCACCTAATTCCCAAGACTTAGAGGATTAAGTGACTTGCCCAGATTGACACAGTTAGTGTCCCAAGAAGGATTTGAACCATGGTCTTTCTAACTTCAAATTCCCCCATCCAGGAAATCATACTATCTCTCAAATGTACTTACATGGACTCATATGCACCAGATAAGCATACATACCCATTATATATGCAGACACACATGAGCACATATAAACATTAATGCCCACCCACACTCAAAAATACACACTTGCACCTATGAAATGATATGTGTATATATGGACACATGTATGAGTAGAGACACACACAAAGCCTCCCAATATTATTCATTCAGTTTCTCAGTGCTTGAGGCTCTTGCAGCTGATTCATGGTCCATGTGCCACTGAGGATGCATCATTTAGCAGATCATTTTATTGACCTGTGGTTCAGTTCAAGGTTATTCATTTAGGCAGAGGAGATAACCAGACCAGGAAAATGATAGGAACAGGAGTAAAAGCAAGAGAGGGACAGGAATGGAGGGGAGGCAGAAGGGGAAATAGAGTAGCTCTCTAGAATCAGTTTATAGAGCCTGATAACCCATCAACCAAGGCTTTAGAAAGCAAACTGTATGTTAGAAAGCTGTCTTACCCTAAATGAAAGTAATGGACTATGGATCAGGAGTAACAGAGACTTTTTTTCTCTTTTGTTATAAGTCTAGTATCAAAAGTTTCCTCTTAGACCATCTAATCTCTTGGGTTCAATTAAGGAATCCCCTCTATACCTTAATAATATACTCTATTAAGCAGCTATCCAGCAACCTTTTAAAGATTTCTCACTAATTCTCTTATTTCTCACTTTGTTTTTTTCAAATAATAAAAATGTATCCTTTCTTCTTCCTACCTCTTTACTGCCCTCCATTAAAAAAAAAAAGAAAAGAAAACCATTGTAACAAATAGGCCCAATCAAGCAAAATAAATTTCCCCCATTGGTCATATCCAAACAATATGTCTCAGTCTGCACTTTGGGCCCATCACCAGGAGGTGTCAGATCAGGAGGTTTTATCATGGAAATTCGCTACCACTTGAGGCAGGCCATTCCATATGGAGATATTTCTAATAGGAATGTTTTTCTGACACCAAGCCTAATTTGGTTTCCCTGCTACTTTTACTAACTAAGCCTAGTTCTACCTTCTGGAACCTAGGAGAAAAACAAAAATGAAAATTTAATCCTCCTCCTACATGATGACATTTCAAATACTTGAAGATGGCTATAATGCCAGTCCTTTCTTTTTTTCCTCTAAGTTAAACATCCCTAGTTTCCTCAAATGATACTTATAAAACACGATCTCAGTGCTCTACTGTATCCTGATTATGCTCCTTGACCTCCATCTTATTAATATTTCCCCTAAAACATGGTATCTGGAATACAATATGACATGTATGCTCTTACCAAGGCTAAGGTCCCTTATCCTGGACATGATGCCTTTACAATTTCCTTTTCCTCCCAGGTGCAAATTAGGGTTTGGACAACAAGATGTGGATTTTGCTGTCATCTGCATTGACAGTTTCCAGAAACAACAACAACAACAATAATTGGAAAGTGAAGGACTTGGGTTTTTGACTGTGCTAATTATTTACCTTTGCAAATTTGGACAAATCATTTGCCCTAATTCAAATTCAAATATATAAGATGGAGTAAAACGAGGTGTGGTTAAGATCTCTTCTAGCCCTAACATTCTATGTAAATCTTAGATTTCACCAACTGAAACTAAAGAAAAGAAGGAATTCTACCATAGTTCCATTGCTTAGGGAAGTGGACAGATTTTTCTCCCTTCCTTCTTGCCCTTCTCCTCTTCCCCCACTAGTATAGATCTTGAGAAGGTGCCCATCCCTCAGTTTAGCCCCTGTTGTCAAACCACAGATCAGAAAATCGAATTCCCCCAAAATAATAACAAGGATGATTAACATGAGGCATGGAATTTTGGCAGATTCTTTTTCCCTCCTGGATGTACTTCTGATGTAGTCTGGATTTTCTGGACTTGGTCTCTATGACTCAATTGCCTTCTCATCATGGAATAAAAGGATACTGCCATACTGGCTCCCTTCTTCCACTGCTGAGATTCTCCCCAGGCTTCTATGTTGGGAAGGGGTTCCTCTTCTGGCTTTGCTTATGACTCTCCAGATTCCTATGCTATCCCTTTGTTCCCCATTTTAGCATCTTCTTCCCCTCACCCCATTTTTAGCTTCCTTTTATGTGTTATCTTCAATCAATGGAATGTATGTTCTTTGCAATACCTCAATAAATAATCAAAAATACAAATCAGTAGTTTTTAGAAGGAATAAATACAAGCTATCAATAGCTAGATTAGAAAATACTCTTAACTTGTTTTTCTTCTTGTTTAGTCATTTCAGTAGTTTCCAATTCTTCGTGATCCTATTTTGGATTTTCTTGGCAAAGCTAAAACTTAGCAAAGTGGTTTATCATTTCCTTTTCCATCTCATTTTACAAATAAGGAATGAGGCAAATCGGGTTAAGTGACTTTCCCAGAATCACATAGCTAGTATGTGTCTGAGGCCACATTTGAACTCATGAAGATAAGTCTTACTGATTCCTGGTCCAGCACTCTATCCTTTGCCACCTACTAACAAATTAGAGAAATGCAAATTAAAACAACTGATCACACCTCAGATCTATCATATTGGCAAAACTGGCAAAAAAGGAAAATGACAAATGCTGAAAGTTCTATGGGAAAATAGGTACATTCATGCATTGTTGGTAGAGCTGTAAACTAATCCAATAATTCTGGAAAGTAATTTGGAACTATGCCTCCAAAATTATTAAACTGTGCATACTTTTGGACCCAGTAACACCACTAGTATGTTTATGCCTCCAGAGAAAAGGAAAGAGAAAGAGACTCTTATGTACAAAAATATTTATAATATCTCTTTCTGTTGGCACAAAAAATTGGAAAATAAGGGATGGACACTAATTGCAAAATGGTTGAATGTGTGTGTGTGTGTGTGTGTGTGAGAGAGAGAGAGAAAGAAAGAGAGAGAGAGAGAGAGAGAGAGAGAGAGAGAGAGAGAGAGAGAGAGAGAGAGAATACTATTTTGCTATAATAAATGATAGAGGACAATTATTGCCCTTGTTTACTTTTGTTTAGCTGAGACACAATGAATTTTGTTCTGACTCCTTAAAAGGCGGTATAAGGAATGATTTCAGAGAAATTCAGGGATGCAGAGTAAATAAACAGAACCAGGAGAACGAATTATATAACAGCCACATAGGAAACAAACAAAAAAATTTGAAAGACTTGGGTATTCTGATAGGTATAGCACAATGACTACCCATAATAACTACCCATAATAACTTATGATTAAACATTTCTAGTAGAGAAGTGATGGAATTTTAAAAAGTATATATTGACACTTTTAAAAAGTGGACAGTGAGGGAATTTATTTTGCTTAACTATACACATTTGTAACTAGAGTTTCATTTGTCTTGCTTTCTGGGGAGAGACAAAGTGGAGTAGGAGAATAGTGCCAATCAAAGAACACAGTTTGATTATCAAAGAAGAATATAAACTCCTTGAGATCAGGGACTGTTTTTCTTTTTGCTTATATTTGTATCCCCCAAAATTAGGTCAGTGCCTGGCACATAGTAAACACTTAATAAATACTTGTCTCGCTTTGCCTTGCCTTATCTTTTCCTTCTCTGGGCCTCTGCCCTCTCAATTATGAAATTAATATCTTGAATTACACATTATCGAAAGTCCCTTCCAGTTCTAATAATCTCTGATTTATCATCATTATTATCATCTTCTTTTCCTCTCCTCCTTTTCTTCCTTTTCCTTCTCCATCTCCTCTTTCTGTGATTTCATTAATACAAAAATATCCTACAAGAAAACTCCCTCCACCAATGCAATTAGGCCTCTGCTTTGCAATTTAACCTTAGAGACAGTTGTCTGGCAAAAAAGGAAAATGACAAATGCTGAAAGATTAAGATTAAGTAACATGCCCAGTTTCACACAGCCATTCTGTGTCTGAGATAGGATTGGAATCAGATCTTTATGATCCCATGACTGTCCCCTTGTCTAGTACATCACACTACCTCTAAGTCTGATTTTCTGACTCTATAAACCCCGTTCCTGACAACAAGGGGGTAATGACAGAAGCACTGGAAAAAAAAGTAATTTCTAGTCTTGGTCAATTCATATTGCAAAGCTTCCAAGACAACTTCTCAATATGTAAGGTAATTGGTTTGCTTAGAGAGGCTTGAGAACTAAAATAACCGGAAATGGGAAAGGCAGAAATCATGCATGTCACTCTATAGAGTTCATTTAAAGCAGAGTTGTATGACATATGATGGGAGAACTCTTCCTAATGTTCCATTCTGATCTGAATCACTTCTCTACTCAAAATTCTTCAGACTCTCTGTTAGCAATCAATCACTTAATAAGCAGTTACGAAGTACCTACTATGTGCTAGGCACTAGGCATACAAAATTAAACAGCCCTAGCTGCCAGGAAGCCTAATTTATATTGGAAAAGACTATATTGCCTGCAAAGAACAGAATTCTGATCCTAGCATTCAAAGCCTTTCACAGTCTAGATCCAGCTTACGTGACCAACCTTACCTCATACAATTCCCCTTCACCTATTTCATGTTTTAGCCAAAATGAACTCCCTTTCCCCACTTCCCTCCATTTTTATCCAGAGATCTCTTGACTCTATGCTTTTGTAATACCATTCTCTCTCCATTCACCTACTACTTATGTGGCTGCTCCCCAGTTTTTGTTGTAGCATCATCTGTTTCTCTCTCCTTAATGACAAGAAAATCCTAAGGATTTATCCTGGGACTTGTGAATTTGGAATTATTTCCAACCCTATGACTCCCAAATCCCTGTATCCAAATCTAGCCTCTTTCCTAAACCATAGTCCTGAATCACCAAATACTGGTTAGATATAAGCAACTTAATGCCTTGCAGCTGTTTTCATACTCAACACATCTTCTTAGTTGGAGGCATTTACATGATGTAATGGAATTCAAATCCAGCCTCAGATACTAGCTATATGATCCTGGGCAAGTCATTTAACCTCTGTATGCCTCAGTTTCTTCAATTGTAAAATACGGACAATATTAGTACCTAGCTCCCATGATTATTGTGAGGATTGGATTAGAAAATATTTGTAAAGCACTTGGCACAGTGCCTGGCACATAGTAGACCCTTGATAAATGTTTTCTTCCCCCCTTTCTTCCTTCTAGAAGAGAAGTCATTATCTTTCCCATTAAATATACCTTACCTCAAAACTTCTCTATCTCAACTGAGGGCATCACTATCTTTCCAGTCACTCAGGGTCTTGGAATCTTTGACTTTGATGATTCTTGCACATCCCCTGTATTCAATCATCAAGTACTATTTGTTCTACAGAACTCAGCAAATAGTAGAAATTTAATAAATGCTTAATGATTTAACTTCAATTTCCATAACTTATATCCTATCTTCTTGCCTCCATTCCCATAGCTTTTATCCAGATCTTCAACACTTTTCACCTTGGTTCTTTGTAATAATCTCAAAATGGACTCCTTGCTTCCAGTCTTTCTCCTTTCTGATCCATTCTATCATAGCTATAAAAAGTGATCTTCCTAAAGCACAGATATGACCATGACCCTCTCTTGCTCAAGTAATTTCAATAGCTATCTATTCCCTGTAGGATAAAAATGATCAAACAGCAATAAAAACTAAAACTACTACCACGAACACAACAACAACAAATTCTTGATTGGCATTTAAAGCCTTTGGCTCCATCCTATCTTTCTGGACTTATACATTGACATCATTCCAGTGACTTTGACCTATTCACTACTCCCAAAATGTGACAATCTACCTCTTGCTTCCATGACTTAGCATAAACTTTCCCCCATGCCTGGAATATATGCCCTTCTCAATTCTGCCTATTAAAATCTCTAGCTCCTCAAGAGAAGGAAGTATTTCAAATTTTGTCCTTTATCTTCAGAGCCTTCCAGATTACTGACTAGATTGATGGTTGTTGTTAGGGGATAATCAGAATCGTAGAAGCACAAAATTACAGAATTTAAGGGTTGGAAGCAACCTCAGTGGATATCACATCTGAAAGGAATCCTCACTATAATATTCCTAATAAGTAGGCTCTGCTTGAAGTGTGTGTGTGTGTGTGTGTGTGTGTGTGTGTGTGTGTGAGGTAACACCACCTCTCAGATAGTCCATTCTCCTTTTGAGCAGTTCTAATGATTAGGGCATTTTTCTTAATGTAGAGATTTAATTTGCCTCTTGGAAACTTCTACTAGTTGCTCCTAGTATTTCCCTCAGAAGGCAAACAAGTAGAATAAAATTATTCCTCTTTCCAAAGACAATCTTTTAAAAACTGAAGACAACTATCACACCTCAACTGTGCTTGCCTTTCTCCAAGCTAAACATGCCCAACTCCTTCAACCAATTCTCACGTTGCATGGAATCCATGCCCTTCATTATCCTGGTTACCTCCCTTTGGACATTTTCCATTTTACCAATTTCTTCCTTAAACTGTGATACCCATAAATTGAAAATAAATTGCAGATGATTTCTGGCAAGGGCAGAACACAGTAAGACTATTGTATCTATATTTCCCTTTAATACAATCCAAGACTTCATTACCTTTTTTTGGTTACTACATCAGACTTCTGACATATGTTGAACTTGCAAGCCACTTTTTCCCCCCCTCTCCAATTTTATTTAGGACAAGAGCTCTCTATCCATGTTTCTTCCTTCTTATTCTTGTGATATTAATTTTTCATAGTCAAATGTAAGACTTTATTATATTTATTTTCATTGGGTTTCATCTTGATAGGCTCAAATTCTCTAATCTATCAAGATATTTTTGATCCAGACCATGGCATCCAGGGTGTTAATCTCTACCATCCTCACCCCTCCCTAACTTTATATCATTTCCAAATTTAATGACATGCCTTCTATGCATTTGTCCAAGTTAATCAATCAGATATTGATTAAGCACACACAATATTAAATGGCACAAGGCCACAGTTCACTAGGGCATGCTACAAATGATCTCCTGCCTTGTTGGTATTGAGCCATCAACAACTATTCTTTGAGTTTACCCATCCAACCAGTTCTGAATTTCTCTGATTGTATTATTGCCTAATCCATGTCTCTCCATATCTTCTCCACAGGAATAATAAGAGAAACTTTATCAAAAGATATGCAAAAATCTAGGCAAACTATATCCTTGATATTCCTTTCATCTAAAATTTATTAGTACTATAAAAGTGGAAAAGATGAACTTATTCTGGCACAATCTCTTTTTGCACTGAATATGGTGACTTTATTAATGGTACATTACTGACATATAACATAAGACTCTATTCTTCTCTCCTTTCTCCCTACTACAAGGATATTTTGGGGCAAGGACTATGAATGGGGCATGGGAAATAGGTGAGGGATGTGGGCTTCCCAGAAGTTGGGAATGATTATCTATGATTTTCTACTTTACTTCTTGGAGGCTATGTGGACCATAAAGCTTACTGTGCAATTGCTATCACAATAATTATTGACATATTAAGAAATGAACTTTCAAAATATTCATTGAGAGCAATACTAATTCCAGCATTAAAGATAAAGAGTGAATGTCACTGTTGAAATCATAGGATATAACTTTGTCCTCTGTGTAGACCAAGATGCTTTTCAAGTGATGCTTGCATCACTTTCTTGATATCATCATATTTGGCAGATTTTCCCAGGCAGCAGATAAAATACTACACAGTTTAGATTAGGAGTAGGAATGCAGAAGGCCATGGCTGTGAATTTTCCCTTCAGCTCAACTATGACCTTGGCTACAGCCTTAGAAGTAGCAGTAGAAGCAGAGATGATGTTTTTAATAGTGCTCCACCTATCACACTACAGTTTGCCAGAGGGGCCATTCACCATCTTCTAGTTAACAGAAATGGCAGGTGACCTTAGTCCATAGTTTTCATGAATGGCCTTTGTAAAGAAAACAGGGAGAAAAGAGAGAATTGATCAACTCTACCATCTTTCTGTTGTTATTTATTATCATTCCAATAATTTCAATCGAAATCTCTACTTTTTCTACAGACTTTTTCTGATCCTTTTTTTTTTTTTTCTTATACTATGGCTTGTTTAAAAACAAAAAAAGTTTGTTGTTGTTCTTAGTTCCCCTACCATCCTCAGCTCATTTTGAGCTTTAACATTTCTGACAGTTTTTATGGTGCTGTCCCACTCTTGAATATTCATCATCCATTACCTGACTGTGTTTGCATCATTGATACATTTTTTAAAAAATCTAATTTGTTTAGTGAGCTCCCTGTGTATCCACATCAGCTTCTTCAGACAAATCCATTTTCCTCTTTATTGGAATTGGTTCCATTCCTGCCTTCATAATTTCATTCTTGAGCATCTCCCATCTTCTCTGGGATAGTTTCTCCAGAAAGATTTTACTTCATGTAGTTCTACCTATCTGCTTTCCAATATTTGGGGTTCATGTCAGACTCTGCCCAGATTTACTATCTTTCTCTGGCAAAATGATCAGTTATCCTCAAGACGCCTCTTATTTCCACCCCAACAAACAGTTCATCCCTATTAATGAAAGCCAGACCCAGAGTATGACTTCTTATTGGTTCTTGCAGCAAGAAACTAGGGAAGATGAGGGCTAAAGAAGGTGAAGAAGAAAAGAAATGCAAATAAGAGAAAGGACTAGAGATAGGAGATGGTGAGAAAAAGAGAGAAAGGACTCAGTTACCCAGGCTGTCAATTTGAGAATCATTTTTGACTCTTCCTTCTCTCTTATTCCTATACTCAGCTATGAACTCCTGTTCATTTTATCTCCACAATATCTCTGGCTTCTGATTCTTTTTTTTTTTTTAATGTTTACTACTACTCTCTCAATAGACTTCTAATTGGTTTTCCTGGTTACTCCTTTGTCTAAGAGCCTTCAAGGCCCTCTCTGATCTGGATCAAATCCACCTTTCCAGTTTTCCATTATTTCACTATATTTGTCATGTTCCATTTTCTATTATAGTTTATCAATCAAACAAGAGGCAATGGAGGCTTGAACTAGGGTGATGGCTGTGGGAACCAAGAGATGATGAATATAAGAGATGCTATAGAGTTAGAAACTGGACAAGGCAATATGTCTACATGGGGGCAGAGTGGAAGAAAGGAATCAAGCATGATATTGAGAAGGCAAGCCAAGGTGACTTAAAAAAATGACAGTATCCTCAACAACATAGGGAAGCTCAGAAGAAGGGGTATATGGGAATTAGGGAGGACAGAAGATGAACTGGGAACAAGACATTCATTCTGAAATGTCCCATAGGTAGTTAATGATTTGTGCCTGGATCTCAGGGGAAAAAAAAAAAAACTAGGGCTGGATAGATACAATTACAGATATAGATAAGGATAGAAATAGAGATAGAGAGATAGATCTGAGAGTAATCAGCCTAGAGATGCTAATTAAATCTACATGGTCTGATCTGTCTTATCTCTTCTTCTGGAAATATCATAGTATTTCTTATTACCTTTGTATCTACCCTAAGGCCTGACACATAGTAGGCACATAATATTTGTTGGATTAAATAAAATGCATATGTGGATTCTGGCATCAACACTTAAGTTGTGTGATTTTAGGCAAATCACTACATATCTTGAGCCTCAGTTTTCACCTCTGCAAAATGAATACAATAATATTGCCCAGGATTTTTGTAAGGAAAGTAACCTGTAAATAATAAAGTGATTTAAGAATGAGACCTATTCTTTTTAAGTAGAAAGGAATCTAAATTAGTTAGTTGATCAGTGAATAACAGTATTATTGTGAAATATTGTCTTAGGCATATAGACCTTCAGTGGTTCAACTAGATTTAATTAAATACCTACTATGTGAAAACCAGTTAGATGATCAGTGAACAACAATATTATTGTGAAATATTTTGTTAGGCACATAGACTTTAAGTGGTTCAGCTAGATTTAATTAAATACCTACTATGTGCCAAGCATTGTGCTAAGTCATGGGGATACAAAAAAAAGGCAAAAAAAAAAAAAAGAATAAAAACTCCCCCCAAAAGAAAAAACAAAACAACAACAACAATAACTAAAACAAATAAAAAACAAAACCCTGTCCCTGTTCTCCAAGAGCTTACATACAGATTCCTTTCTTCTCCCCAGCTCAAGCTTCTCTTCCCAACTATCTCTCCTGTTCTTCTGCCCTGCGGAAAGTTCCAAGTAAAAAATGACCAGTCTCCCAAAGAAAGAGTTCGAACTCTGTCCCAAGTTTTCTTGGAAGTCTCAGTCTTGTTACAGACTCACCTCTATTCCCCTGAATGGAAGGAGCCAGGGAGCAGAAAGGAGTTCAAATTAAAGTTCTGCACTGCCATTTCATGCTGGCTGCTCCCCCACTCCCTCCTCCTTACTGCTGGTTGCTCAGGCAAGCTTAAGAAGGAAGGGAGGGAGAGAGGGAGGAGGGACTCTGAGAAGGGAGACAGAGAAAAGGAGCAGTGCCTCAGGCATGGAAGCAGCTGAGGTGTCAAAGAAAGAAACTTAATGACAAGCCTGAGGTTCACCTGAACAGATGAGTGGGGCTGGAAGGAAGGAGCTGTGGAGAAATTGGAAAAGGGACATACTCATTTTTCAGACCAATCCTCCCTCCTCCTTCTCTCTGAAAGAGGGGAGGAGATGGGAGGCTGTTAAAGGGCCAGAGGCTGCCTCCCTGGTCTCTCTCAGTTTTCTTCCCTCTGCTCCTTTCTTTGCTTGGTCTGAGTCTTCTGGGTTAGGAAAGGAGAGAAGTTAGGTTCCTAATGCCTCCCAGGAGACACGTGGAAGAGAGAGAGCCTGGAGGGAAATGAATGAGATTTAGGTAAGTGACAGCCCTAGGTTGTTTGTTGATTAGATATCCAAATAAAGATCCTCTTCCCTTGGGAATACCTCCACCCTCCTCGGAGAGCCACAAGATTTAGAGCAGGAAAGAAGCCCTTAGTCCAATCCCTCTTTTTCTAAAGGAGGAAGCTTTGGCCTGGGGAGGTCAAGTTCCTTAGCCAACCTTGTCAGACATGTACTAAGTAGCTAGGAGCTGGATTCAAATCCAGACTTTTGATTCTAGGTGCCGGCTATTTCTACTATATTATATCAAATCCCACTGCATCACCTATCAGCCCTCTGCTAATAGCATAGAACACCCATACTAATATACATGGGCTCTGGCCTGGGTGGGTTGCTCTCCATAGAAAAAGATCACTGTGAGACCTGACACAATCCAGTCCCCTTTTCTGAACCACTGGAGAGGTTAAAGGGGGAAGTTGGAGGAGAGGAGGGAAGGAGCATGGTTTAAATGAGTGATATGCAAATAACTATGCAAATATAGACAGACTTTCCCAGAAACCCCAGCTCTTACATTCTTTCCAAGAGGACTCTAGCCCGGGCAGGGACTGTGGGGCCTGCTTGCCCCAGGCTGGCCCTTCATAACTATTTCCCATGGATATCTTGTTCTGTCCTAATCAGAACCACATCCCACTGAAAGCTGATGTTTATCTGCTCTACTTTTTCCAGCATCAGGAGGAAGCACTTTTAATAAAGACTATGGCTCGTCTCCCCCACAGCTCCAACCTACCAGTTCTGGGGGAGGGATAAAGAAGAGAGAAGGGAAGCACTGCTATGCAACTCTCCCCCCATTTCTACTACAACTCCCCCCCCCCAAAAAAATCCCAATGATCCAGGTCATTGGTGAGAACAAAGCCTCTGGTTTTCCCCCCCTTTTTCGTTCCCTCCCCCATTTATATCAGGAATTCTTAACTTTTTTTGGGGGGGTGTCTCATAGACCCTTTGGCAGTTTGGTGAATGCCTTGAATTCCTTCTTATAATAAAGTTTTAAAACATATAAAATAAAATACATAGGATTAAAAAAGAAACCAAAAGTTAGTGAAAATAAAGATGTGATTTTTTTCCCCATCCAAGTTCATCAACCTTTGAAATCTTTCCATGGACCAGTCAGTTAAGAATCCCTGTTTTATAGGAAGGGAGGGAGTACTAGGGTCATGATCTCTTGAATGCTTGGCTCTGGGGTCATGTATCTTAGGGATAATTCTGCCAGCTCTGGGAAGCTTATTCTCCCCTGCCTCTATCACTATCAAAGACTGGTTCTGAGAAAGCAACCTCTGGGGCAGAAGAAAGCAGAATGCAAAAACCAGTTGATAAATTGGGGAGAAAATTTCTTGTTCTGCTTCTACCCATGCTGGTGAAGAGAGGGAAAGGGAGGGCAAAGGAGAGCCAGTACATAGCTAGCACAGTGTATGCACACGTATACATACTCATACACACACACACACACACACACACACACAAACCTATGTTTAGTACAAAGTTATTGTCCATATATAACATAAGCTCTGAGTTCACTCTCCCAGAGGGCAATTACTACATCTAAGGATAATACTTTGAGGTTGTAGCTTCTACTTGTGTGTTCCCCAATAACATTTAACCAAATGACATCTCCCCAGTATAAATTAACATCAATTGTTGTGGTTGTTCAGTTGTTTTTAGTCATGTTTGACTCTTCTGGACTCTATTTGGAGTTTTCTTGGCAAAAATAGTGGAGTAGTTTGCAATTTCCTTCTCCAGCCCATTTTGCAGATGAGGAACTGAATCAAACATGGTTAAATGATTTGTTCAGAGTCACACAGCTAGTGTCTGAGATCAGATTTGAAATTCACAAAGATGAGTCTTCTTGACTCCAGGCCCTGTACTCTATCCACTGCTATCCATTAATTAGCTTTCATGAGAGGACATTCATTAAGTGTGTAGGGCAAGGAAAAATTTTTTTAAAAATTGGGGCAGCTAGGTGGCACAGTGACTAGAGCACCAGCCCTAAAGTCAGTTGTGTGACCCTGAATAAGTCACTTAACTCCAAATTGCCAGAGCAATAATAATAATAATTCATTAAAAATAATAAAAAAATAAAAGTGTATAGAGCAAGGATAAGGATCAACAAAATTTCCTTCAAACCAGGAGGTCCACTCTCCATTTATCTACTCACTTAACTGTCTAGGATTATAGAATCACACTAAAAATGACCGCTACACACAATCCTCTTGGGGGTCTACATCTTGGACCCCGGCTTTCTTGGTGCCTTCAGGAAACTCCAACAAGATCACTTCTCAGTGTGGAATAGCTTGTGAGCAAATTACTTTGCTGCTAAACTAGCTGGATCAAGCAGGTCATTCTGCTCTTTGGAGGTTTCCTCATTGGGAATCCTTACTGGACTTGACTGCCTTGGCTGATGGCTGTGTCCAGGGAACCAAGTCCAGCTACTAGGCCTCTGATGGCTTTTCCAACCCTTTAAAGTTCACATAGCTGTAACCTGGTCTGTTCCATCTCCAGATACTGAGTTACCTAAGATGAGTCAAGATAAAACAGGAGACAAAGAAATAGACACCATGTGTTCCCAGCCATATGGGTGGGAGCCAGGGCCCATTGCCACCCTCCCAACAGGAGGCTCATAACAATTTTTCCTCCTCACTTGAAAGCTGCCAGAGAAGAGAGACAGAGACCACCCACTCAAACCTTTTGTATGCACAGTTCAGTTGCCAATTAAAAGGCATTTCATCACCACACAGTGAATTGACAGGAAATAGTCAAAAGATGCCAGCAAATTCTCTAATGTAGAGAGATGGGCCCCTGTACTACCTCCACCTGAAGCAGGCCCACCAGGATGCCATGTATGTTGACATGAGACAGGGTGCAGCGTGTAGATTCTGAGCACTCAGTCTTCACTGGCAAATCCCTCTAAAATATGAATGCCTTCAATCTCCCTCAGTTCTTCTTGCCTAATGGGCATTGCATACTGGCTTCTCCCCAAAATCAGGTCCTTTTGCAAGCCTCTCTGACCCAATCAGGACAAAGCAAAAGCCACCCTCTCCTCACTTAACTGTTGCCCAAGATGATAAGCATAAGCTTAGTATTTGGAAGGACAGGTTATAATAACACTTCTGGTCTATAGTTAGGGATTGGACCTATGATTTCATAAAGGTTCCTCCTAGGTGAAGAACCTCCATCTACCAATGCAGGCCAACACTATCTGTTTTAGTCTCCGAGATTCCATTTAGAGGTAGTGACTGGCCCAAAGTCATACAGCCAATGTGAGAACCTGGGTCCTCCAGCTTTCTATCCATTGCTGACATTGATAAAATGAAAGGATTGTACTTGATGCTAGCTTTTTAAACTGTGGGTCTTAACTCCATATGGAGTCATATAATTGCATGTGGGAGGTCATAAAAAATTGGCAACAGTAGAAGGTATCAAATAGTCCCCCAAGATTTGATTCTTTATGTAAAAATAAACAGCATATACATCTCATTAATAGGCATTTGCTTTCATCTTTAATAAATGGTAAAATTGTATGCATATCAAAGAATTGTTTTAAAATAATTTTATGTGTGATTTATTATCACTAACTGTTTCATTTGTATACCTATTTTATATATTTGTATACCCAGGGTAAAAATTTCTTGGGTGAAAAGGGGCTACGAGTAGAAAGCGTTTAAGAAGCCCTATACTTGATGACCTCTGACATCTATTCCAGTTTTGAAATGACGATCCAAACTTTTCTACCACCAAGAGAGTTGCTATAAACATCTCATTCACATTCAAAGTTATAATTATTATTTGTGAATTTCCTTCCATCTTATTTTTACTATTTTCTTTCTCAGTTTCCCTTTTTGCCCCATCTCTGTTACTTTCTCTTTTCCTCCCACCCTACTTCACCCATCCTTCCAAAAGCTCTCCTTTCCCTCCCCTCATCCTCTATGTACCTGAAATCTGCTTCTCTGTTACTTCCATCTGCTGTTCTTTGTTCTTCCCTCTGGGGCCAAGCAGAACAAGTCTAAACTCTTTCACATAAACCTCTTCAAATATTATCATGTATCCCCAAGTCTTCTCTGTTCCAGTCTTCTTACAACTTACAGTGCCTAAACACTAATCTCCAAGCTGTTCCTCAAACAAAATATTCTATCTCCTGACTCCAGACATTTTCTTGTTTTTTAAAAAATTTTATTGATGTTTTATATTTTTTACATCGTTATATCTTCCCTTCCCCATCTCCCATCCAAGAGCTACCACTTAGGACATATAGTACTTTTTAGAGAAGAAAAAGAAAAGTACAATCAATACATTTTTTTAAAAAGTTAAAAAAACTTCCAGGATGGAGTAGATTAGGGATGTCTTCTCTTTCTCTTCATTTGAGTTCCACTTAATCTTTATAATTCTGTCACACTTACTTTTGATTTGGCGGGGAGTGTTGCTCTTTTTATTTATATTGTTATAGTTATTTTTACCTTGTCTTCTTAACTCTAATTACTTCACTTTGTATCAATTCAAATAGATTTTTCCATGCTTCTTTGTATTCATCACATTTTTTGAACTAAATTTATTATTTATTCATTTTTAACATTTTTAAAATAATAAGTTCCAAATTCTCTCCTTCCATCTTCCTTCTCCCCACCCATTGAGGAAGCAAGCAATATGATATCAATTACACGTGTGAAATCATGAAAAATATATTTCCAAATTAGCCATGTTACAAAAAGAAAAAGAAAGTGAAGAAATTTGCTTCAATCTGCACTCTGATTTCACCAGTTCTTTCTCTGGAGGTGAATGAAAACTTTTTATTTTCAAAATATATGCATCAACTCTTCCTTATAACCTATCATTTCTCTTTTCTAGCTGATTCACAGTTTATCAGTGGCCTTCCTTAAATGTAGCTCCCCGAATTTAGCATAGTACTTCATATATAGTCTGACTAAGGCAGACACACAAAGTCCAATACCCTGCACTGCAGCCTCAATGCTAGGTTGGTACCTTACCCATATTCTGGAATCCAAGGGTTATATCATGGAGTAGATTTTAAAATCATGTCCAAAACTCAGCCAGTGAGAAAAAAATCATCTCTCCCTGGATTGTACTGATGGTTGCCTTCTTGATACGTTGCTATGGGAAAAGCTAGGTCTTTGAATCAGTATTTTTCTGGATTCTTGTTGAATCCCTGTTCCTGTCTGACCTTGGTAAGTAAACTAACCTTTCTCATTTGTGTCTCATCATCATACTCCTGACAATCATCTTTTAGTCTAAGTAGAGTGTATTTGTAGGAAGCACCTCCCTTTGAGCAAACAGTCCCAAATTTCTTTATGGGACTGGAAAAGTTTCAGTCTCAGTATCCCTGCTTGGTAATCTAGAATCAAGGAAAGAAATGCAAAACAAAAGAGGCAACTAGAAATTCAAGAATTATTTTCAGGTTCACCTAGACCTATTCTTATTGTCATGTGCTCATAGCTACTACTGATGGGAGGAAAGCAGGAGAAAGAAAGCACTGTCTACCCCCTTTTCCCTTCTTCTGGAAACCTAAGGAAGAGGCTGTCTCAATCCCAAACACACTCATAAGTGGCAGGATCTTTCCCTTTCTTTTATAGCCTGTTGCTTTTCTTGGCTCAATCACCAATCATCTTTGACACAACCCTCGAACATGGGGAATAATAAAGGATTGATCCATCATTCAGAAGTGCAAGTATTTCAACACTGATCTAGGGCACACCAGAGTGGACATGCCCAATTAGGTCCCTGAAAGGTCAATCAGTCAGCAAGCACTTATTAAACACTGTATGCAAGGCACTGTGCTAAACACTCAAAGTACAGAGGAATACTGTTCTTGCCCTCAGGGAGCTCATATAATAATGCGGGAGATAACAAGTATAGTGACTAAGTAAACTTAAGATAGATATAGTGTAAATAAAAGGAAATCTCAAAGGACAAGGCACTAGCAAATGGGGTGTGTGGTGGTGAGGGACTAGGAAAGGAGGTAGGATTTGAGTTGGTTCCTAAAAGAAGCCTGGGAAGCAAAGAGGGGAATGTGAGACTAGAAAGCATTTCAGGAATGAAAGACAGCCAGTGCAAAGGTCTAGAGGTGGGAGGCAGGATTCTGTGTAAGGAACAAGGTCAACATGGCTTGATCATAGAATGCACATAAGGCAGTAAAATTTAAGTAGACTGGAAAAGGAGAGAGAACTATGGAGATTAAATGTGGATCAAAGCATAATATTTTCACCTTTATTTTGTTGGTGTTTGCTTTCCCCCCTTCTTCCTTATACATTTTTTTTTTTTTTGCTTTTGATCTGATTTTTTTTACACAGGATGATGAATATGGAAATATGTTTAGAAGCACATCTTTAACCAAATCTGGTTGTTTATTGTCTTGGGAATTGGGGGGGGGGAGAAAAGGAGGGAGAAAAATTTGAAATAAGATTTTGCAGAGGTGAATGTTGAAAACTCTCTTTGCATGTATCTGGAACTATAAAATATTAATTTAAAAAAATAAGACTGGAAAACTAGGGGAAAGCCAGGTTGAGAATTTTAAATGCCAGATGGAGAATTTTATATTTGATCCTAAAATTAATTAGGGAGCTTCTGGGGTTTATTGAAGAGGAAGATGACATAGTCAAATCTACACTTCAGACAGATCACTTTAGCACCTGAATGGAGCAATGGATTGGAGTGGGGAGAGAGATGAAATGGGAGGCCAACCATAATAGTCTAAGTGAAGGAAACCCGAATTAGGGAATTACCATATGAATAGAAATGTTAAGGAGTGCTCCAGTCTAGAAAATGGAGTTCTATATTTCAACTATAAAATAGTGATTATCAGGGATTGGAAAGTATGGGAATTTCTTCTCTTCTGAGTACTATCTCTCACCTTGGTTCTAGACTTCCTCTTTTCCCCTCATTAAAAAAGCTGTTACCCCCATGGTACTTTAGGCACTTCTCTGTTGAGGCTAGATACCCTGATTCTTAACCACTTTGGGAGTATGGGCTGGACTTTAGGGGATGGATGATTCCCTCTACTGCTAAAACACACCTATGCTCAAACTATATTCCTTATTGCCTCTCACCTATCACAACAAAACTAATAGGAGTGATAATCTTCCACAACATAGTGAATGGAAAGAAGGTTGATCAGGGAGTCAAAGACCTGGGTTTAAGTCCTGCCTCTAAAATGTACTGGTTGTGTTACCCCACACAAATCACATAACTTTTCAGAGTCTCATACAGTTCTCTAAGGTGAAAAGTTGACAAGTTACTGAGGGTGATAAATCACTGAGGAGTTGCTAATCTGCTTAAGTGAAGAGAGTTTTTCTGGATACATAAAAAAGCATGGAGAATTTTTTGCACCTATAAATAAGAGGTTATTTTTATTTTTATTTTTAATTTATTTTTTATAAAGCTTTTTTATTTTCAAAACACATGCATAGATAGTTTTCAACATTCATCCTTGCAAAATTTTGTGTTCCAAATTTTTTCCTTCCTCCCTTTCCCCCACCCCCTCCCCTAGACAGCAAGTAATCCAATACATGTTAAACCTGTGCAGTTCTTCTATACATATTTCAACAGTTATCATGCTGCACAAGAAAAATCAGATCAAAAAGGACAAAAATGAGAAAGAAAACAAAATTCAATCAAACAACAACAAAAAAGTGAAAATACTATGTTGTGATCCACACTCAGTCCCTATAGTCCTCTCTCTGAGTGCAAATGGCTCTTTCCATTACAAGATCATTGGAAATGGTCTGAATCAAGGAGATCAATTTTAAAAATAGTTCTAGTTGTTATCCCATGTTCTTCAATTCATTCTCTATTATTCATAGGAATTCATTAAGAACCCCAACTCTTCATATATGTGTCTATGAGCACACAAGTCCCCTCATTGTTGAGCAATAGATCTTGGAGTTGGAATAAAGGAAGTTAAGAGGTAAGATATTGCTCAACATAATGGATATTTCAAACCTTCCTCCTCAACCTCCCAGAGTCTAGCTATTTTACCCTAAAAGGTGACCCATCTCATATTTTACTGAGAAGATCCTGCTATATCCAGAGGCTATCCTCTCTTTCCCACCTCTTTCTTTCTGTCTATTATCCTAATTCTAAGGAACTTCCCAGCTCTCATCTACCATTTAATTTACTGCCCAATAATCCGCTCTAAAATCTGGCAGTTACGTGGCATGGTAGGTAGAATGCTGACCCTGGAGTCAGGAAGAACTTTGGAATTCAAATTTAACCTAAGACATTTATTAGCTGTAGGATCCTAAGCAAATCAGTTACCCTCTATAAGCCTCAGTTTCCAAAATTGTAAAATGGAGATAATATAGCACTTAATTCTCAGGGTTGTTGCAAAAATAAAATGAAGTAATATTTGTAAAGTGCTTTGCAAACTCTCAATGTACTCTATAAATGCTAACAATTATTATTTTCAGTCTCATCCTTGAAATATTTCTTTCAAGGATCACAAAGCAATTACTTTCTAATTTCTATATCCCAACTCCTCTTCTCAGTTCTCATCGTCTTTTACCCCTTCTGTGTTATTTAATAATGTTATTTAATTTTGGATATTCTTCTCCTTCAAGTTCTAAGACTTTCCTAGTTCTACTTTCTAACCACTCTTCTTCCTCCTTTTTTCCCTCCAACTACCTAAATATAAACATTCTCCCAAAATTCTATCCTCTTTCCTCTTCTCTTTATACTCCCTCTCTCAGGGATCTGGGAAGATGACTTCAACATCTATACTTCCAATTCTGACCTCTCTCACAAGCTCCAGACCCGAATTTCCTCCTGGGTGAAGCATATTTTACCTAGATATCCCAGGACCTCAGTGTGTCTAAAGTTGAAGCTCTCATCTTTTCAGCAGAACTACCTCCTCCAAGTTTGCTTCTTTCCTAACAATGAGGATGATGAGTTTTTACAACTCTGCTTCACTTAAATACAATTCATGTGCAAGTCAAAACATACCTCTTGTGATATCATTGGTCTTCTTTGAGAACAAAAGATAAACAACAACAATCTCCCCATTCCCATTTATGTATTCTATGTCCATTTGAATTGGAGGATTTGTTATTGTCTAAACAGTCCCTGTGATTCCTCACATTTGCTCCTTTTCTTCTACTTTTTAAAATAGACTTTTAAATCTGACTTTTCTCTCACCTACTCTCCCCTCCTCTCCTCCCTACAACTGAGAATGAATGAAACAAAATCTGTTACAAACAAGCAAAGCATATTTCAACATTGACTGTGTCCAAAAAAATACATCTCATTCTGCACTTAGTCCTTCACTTTTCTTTGAGAAAATGAGTAGTATGTTTCAACATTTGTCATCTAGAATCATTGTTGGTCGTTACATTGATCAGCATTCCTCATTCTTTCAAAGTTATTTGTCTTTACAATATTATTGGAATTGTATACATTGTTCTTCTTGTTCTGCTCACTTCAATTTGCATCAGTTCATAAAAATCTTCCCAGATGTCTCTGAAACCATCCCCTTCATTATTTCCTACAAATCCCCAGTATTTCATCACATTCATATATCATAATTTGTTGAGGTAGTCCCCAGTTTATACATATCTCAAGTTTGCATTCTTTTCCATTTCAAAAAGAACTATAACTACTATTGTACATCCTTAGTTAAATATTTACTAGTTTGTTTTTGCTTAAGACTAATCCCTCCTTTAAACCACCTCTTTCTAATTCCCCCTTCTCCTTTCTTCCCTTTCCCTCTATCTTTCAGCTGAGTAAAATGTATTTCTATACCCAACTATGTGTATATGTATGTACTCTTCACTTCTTGGAGCAGTTCTGATGACCATGAGATTTGAGTGACAGCTCGACTTCTTCCTCTTTGTTTGTATAGATATCTACTTATTTGTCCTGATTATGTAAGATATTATTCCCTACCTTTTCTTTCCCTTCCAGCCTTCAGTGTAGACCTCTTGGTTTCTCTTTGCATTGTTCTCTTAAGATCATCAAGATAACAGAGAACCATTCCTAGATCTTCTATCTAATTAGACTTCCTTTATGGCCTCTGATGGAGATGATAAGGTTCAGAGGAGATACATGTACCATCTCTCCTTTTTGAACATAAGTAGTTAATCCTTCTTTAGTCCCTTATCATTGTTCATTCATGTTTACCTTATTGTGTTTCTCTTAAACTCTTGGGTTTAAGCTTCAAAGTTTCTTTACACCCTCTAGTTTTTCATCATTCAGAATACTTGGAAAGCCTCTATTTCATTAAAAGTCTCTGTAGAATTATTTTCACTTTTACTGGATAAGTTATTCTTGGCTATAAGCCCATATCTTTCACTTTTTTGAAATGTCATATTTCAAACTCTCTACTACTTTATCATGGTGGCTATTAAACTGCGTATGATTAATATGTAGGGAATTGAGTCAAATTTTTAAGAATATGAGTCATTTCCCAATTGATAGTTAAAGGACATAAATAGGCAGTTTTCAGAAGAAATAAAAATAATCTATAATTACATGAGAAAAATATTCTAAATTATTATTGATTAGAGAAATGCAAATCAAAACAACTTTGAACTACCATCTCATACCTATTAATTTGGCTAACATGACAGGAAAGGAAAATTAGAAGTTCAGGGGTGGGGGTTGTGTGGAAAAATTGTGAAACTGACGTTCTGTTGGTTGGTGTTCTGTGAACTGATCCAACCATTCTGGGGAATGATTTAGGATTATGCTCAAAGGACTATAAAACTGCGTATCCTTGGACCTTGGAATACCACAACTATGTCTATAAGAGATCAGAGAAAAAGGCAAAAGGCCTCTATGTACAAAAATATTTATATCAGGTCTATTGTTTTTTTATTTTATTTTATTTTTTTAAATAACTTTTTACTGATAGAACGCATGCCAGGATAATTTTTTACAGCATTATCCCTTGCATTCACTTCTGTTCCGATTTTTCCCCTCCCTCCCTCCACCCCTTCCCCCAGATGGCAAGCAGTCCTTTACATGTTGAATGGGTTGCAGTATATCCTAGATACAATATATGTGTGCAGAACCGAACAGTTTTCTTGTTGCACAGGGAGAATTGAATTCAGAAGATATAAATAACCCGGGAAGAAAAACAAAAATGCAAGCAGTTTATATTCATTTCCCAGTGTTCTTTCTCTGGGTGTGGCTGCTTCTGTCCATTTTTGATCAATTAAGGCTCTCTTTATCGAAGAGATCCACTTCCATCAGAATACATCCTCAAACAGTATCGTTGTTGAGGTATATAATGATCTTCTGGTTCTGCTCATTTCACTTAGCATCAGTTCATGTAAGTCTCGCCAGTCCTCTCTGTATTCATCCTGCTGGTCATTCCTTACAGAACAATAATATTCCATAACATTCATATACCACAATTTAATATCAGGTCTATTGTAATAGCTAAGATTTGGAAACAGTAGCTGCACATTAAGTGGGGAATGGCTCAACAAACTGTGGCATATGAAACTAATAAATTTTTTGTATGAACAAAAGTATTGAAGACAAGATTAGAAGGGAAGCAATAAACTGGGAAAAAAATTTACATTCGCGGGTTCTGATAAAGGCCTCATTTCTAAAATATGTAGAGAATTGACTCAAATTTATAAGAATAGAAACCATTCTCCAATTGATAAATGATCAAAGGATATGAACAGACAATTTTTTGATGAAGAAATTGAAACCATTTCTAGTCAATATGAAAAAGTGCTTTAACTCACTATTGATCAGAGAAATACAAATTACGATAACTCTCCAGTACCACTACACATCTCTCAGGCTGGCTTAGATGACAGGAAAAGATAATGACTAATGTTGGAGGGGATATGGGAAAACTGGGATATTAATACATTGTTGGTGGAATTGTGAACTGAGCCCAAAGAGTTATCAAACTGTGCATACCCTTTAATCCATCAGCATCTTTACTGAGCTTGTATCCCAAAGAGATCATAAAGGAGGGAAAGGGACCCACATGTGTAAAAATATTTGTGACAGCCCTTTTTTTTAGTGGCAAGAAATTGGAAAGTGAGTGGATGCCCATCAATTGAGGAATGGCTGAGTAAGTGATGGTATATGAATGTTATGGAATATTATTGTTCTGTAAAAAATGATCAGCAGGGTGATTTCAGAGAGGCCTGGAGAGACTTATATGAATTGATGGTAAATGAAATGAGCAGAACCAGGAGATCATTGTACACGGCAACAAGAAGATTATACAATGATCAATTCTGATGGCCATGGCTCTTTTCAATAATGCAATGAGTCAGGACAATTCCATTAGTCTTGTGATGAAGAGAGCTATCTGCACCCAGAGAAAGGATTGTGGGAACTGACTGTAGATCACTACATAGTATTTTCACTCTTTTTGTTGTTGTTTGCATTTTGTTTTCTTTCTCATTTTTTTCTTTTTACTTTGATTTGATTTTTTTTTTTTGTGCAGCATGATAATTGTGGAAATATGTATAGAAGAATTACACATTTAATATATACTGGATTACTTGATATCTAGGAGAGGAGGTTAGGGGAAGGGAGAAAAAAATTGGGACACAAGGTTTTGCAAGGGTGAATGTTGAAAATTATTCATGCTTATGTTTTGAAAATAAAAAGCTTTAATGAAAAAAAGGAACTAATGGAATATTACCATGCTGTAAGAAGTGATGTATATTCAATGCACTCTTGGTGAAGTTGTAAACTGATCTAACCATTACGGAGAACAATTTGAAGCTTTGCTCAAAGGGCTATGAAACTTGTGTTGCCTTTAACATAGCAATATCACTTTTAGGTCTGTATCCCAAAGAGAGCAAAGAAAAAGAAAAAGTATCTACGTGGACAAAAATGTTCATATATGAACATATATGAAAAAAGAGCTATAGCAGCTCTTTTTTGTGGTAGCAAAGAATTGAAAATTGAGGGGATGTCCATCAATTGGAGAATGGCTAAACAAGCTGTAATATATGACGGTGATGAAATACTACTTGCTATAACAAATGCTGAGCAGGATACTTTTAGAAAAACATGTGGGAAGACTTACATAAACTCATGGCAAAGTGAAGTTGGCAAAACCAAGAGAATAGTGTGCATAGTAATGATAATTTAGTACAATAATCAATTCTGAGTGACAGCTATTCTGATCAATGCAATGATTCAAGATAATTTCAAAGGATCCATAATGAAAAATGCTGTCACTCTCTAGAGAAAGGACTGATGGAGTCTAAATGCAGAATGAAGCATAATTTTTCACTTTCTTTATTTTTCTTGTTTTATTGAAAAAAGCAAATATGGAAACGTTATGCATGATTTCACATGTATAATAGACAGTACATTTCTTGCCTTCTAAGTGACAGGGACAGGTAGTAGGAAAATAATTCTGAACTCAAAATTTTTTTAAGGTTTAAACTAAATAATTGGATTTTTTTAAAAAAAAGAAGACAGAAATCCATATATTTAAAATCTACAAATGTTCAAAATCAGCTGGCAACATCTACTTCAATCAGCAGTTTTATTTTCTATTATTAGAAAGAATAACTTTATTTTAAATTCAATACACTAATTCCCACCAATGTTTATGTGTCAGATGAAAAATGAACAAATACATAAAGCTTTACTGTAGATTACTTGAATTCTATCTTTCTGGATGCTTGCACTATTTTCTTCTTTGATCTGGAAGTTCTAATTTTTGCCTAAAATGTTTTCAATGTGCACTTTCTTTCAGGAGATAATCTATGGATTCTTTCTAATTCCACTTTGCCTCTGGTTCTAAGAGATCTGGAAAGTTTTCTTCTAAGGGTTTTTTTTTTTTTTTTTAAGTACGTTAGGTAAAGACTCTTTTTTAAGTTAAAAGATTCTTAAATTGTTTCTTCTCAATTGGTTTTCCAAGTTAGTTCTTTTAGCTATGAATGCCCTACATTTTCTTCTTTTTTTCAGACTTGACTTTGTTTTAAATATTGTTGTCTGATGAAGTCATGGCATATATTTGATCTGTTCTAATTTTCAGTGAGTTTGTTGTTTGTGTTAAGCTATTAATTTCCTTTCCAATTTTTTTCTTCCATACTCTCATTTCTTTTTCAATTTTTTTTTCCTCTAGAGATATCATTTCATGGATAAAAACTTTTCAAATTTTAAAACCTCTTGCTTTATCTTTTAAAAATAATTCTATTTGAATTTATGCTTAGGCTGTGTTTTCCTTTGAGGCTTTGTTTATAGCTGTTTTGGAATTTTTCTCTTCTTCTGAATTTGTTTCTCAGTTATCCCTATCACCATAATAGCTTTTTATGATGATTTTTTTGGTGTCTCTCTGAGCCTTTTCAACATATTCCTTCCATCTGGAATTCCCCTCTACCCCCAGTTCCATCTTCTTCATTACTATCAGTTTCTTTAAGATCCAAGTCTTTGATGAGACTTTCTCCTCTCCACCAGTTAGAAATAATCATTCCATTCTCCAAATTCCAAAAGCAATTTTTTGATACCTCTATCACTGAATTTATCATGTTCCTCCTAGTATTATAGTTATTTGTGAACATGTCCTTTCTCCTGGAATAGGAGCTCTAAGGAAGCAGAGAATATGTCAGGATATCTTATTGAAACCATGATGTAGGGGATCTGGAGAGAAAGAGAGGCAGATAAACAGAAAGACAAACAGAGAGACCAAGAAAGAGACAAAGACAGAGAATGAATTCTTTCTTGATTCTGATTGGCATAATGCCCTCTCCCTCCTAAACTTCTCTTATATATACTTGTCTCTTTTATACATCGTGTCATGCCAGAAGGATATAAATTCCTTAAAGATGGGAACTGTTATTTGTTGTTCTTTTTTTGTTTTTCTATCCCCAGAGACTGTCACTACTTGGAATATAGTAGAAGGAAAAAAGAAAGGCATTTATATAGCACCTATTATGTGTCTAGGCACTGTGCTAAGTGCTTTAAAATTTTTTTTTTCTCATAATCAGCAGGATGATTTTAGAAAGGCCTGGAGAGACTTATATGAACGGATGCTAAGTGAACTGAGTAGAACTAAAAGAACATTGTACACTGCAACAAGAAAATTATATGATGATCAATTCTGATGAACGTGGCTCTCTTCAACAATAAGATGATTCAGGCTATTTCCGATGGTCTTGTAATTAAGAGAGTCATCTGCACCCAGAGAGAGGATTGAAGGAACTGAGTGGATCACAACATAGTATTTTCACCCTTGCTTGCTTTCCCCCTCCCCCCTCTTTTCTTCCTTTTTGACCTGATTTTTTTTTTTTTTTTGTGCAGCATAATTGTGGAAGTATGCACAGAATAGAATTGGAGGAGGATGGGAGAAAGGCAGGGAGAAAAATTTGGAACACAAGGTTTTGCAAGAGTGAATGTTGAAAACTGTCTTTGCATGTATTTTGAAAATAAAAAGCTATTATTAAAAAAGCATTAAATTTTTTTCTCATTTGATCAAATTTGTTGATAGTGCTTAATGAATGCTTAGCTGCATTATATTGCATGGTATCATATTATTGTGATCTTTCCTTTTTTTGGTAAAGAAAACAAAGGTAAAAATAAAATTTTAGCAATTTTACTTTCCCTCTATTGTCAGTAATTGTTCTATTCACCTAGAGCAGCAACCCCATTTCTTTTTTGATCCTCTTATTTTCCAAACACACTAGACCTGTGATTTCAGTAGCTTAGGGAACTCCTTTATACAAATCTTTGGTACAGAGGAAAGCCTTATACCACTACATACTGGCATCTTCTTTGAAACTTATATTCTTAGATATTTTGAGCAACTTTCCAAGAGTACTAACAAATGAGTGATCCATGGACACATAATATATATCAGAGGCAGATCATCCTAGTTCTATAGTCTACTCTTTAGTTACTATACCACATTGTTTCTTGTCTTTCCTCCTCCACCCCCTGAATATAGTTTAAAAATCATGTTTCTTGTTTTTAGATTTCTTACTAACTCCAACTCATTCTGAGTTTTAGCACCACTGACAGACACTGCAGGTCCCTGTAACCTGCCATAATTTTGCACTTATTTTACATTAACTTCCCTTGCATTTGTGTTCTAAACATATTTTGTTTTGAAATTTCACTGACAATTTGTTTTTATATCATGGTCATTTCCAGATATGCCCAATTTCCAATAAAATTAGATAAAATATGGTAATATTGCTTCTGCTTCTGTTGATCATTACCACAGTCAGCAGCTGGGAATTTCTTGGCTGAGACTAGAGGGAGTGGAGATGTGTCAATTCTTGTCCCTTACCCATTTTCACAGTTTGCCAGGGTCTTTTGCTCTTGGGTTTCCCAATCTTTCAATATGAAAACTAGGTAACTCAACCACATTTGTTGGTTCCTCATCCCCACCTCAGCTTCTAAAGGAAAATTATCAATTACAATAATGTTGTTTTTGGTTTTCATCTAAAGTTTCTCAAAAAATGAGGTAAGAGTTTAAAATTAAAGACACCAAAAATGGTTGTGGCATCCTTTTTGTAGTGGCAATTAACTGGAAACTGAGTGAATGCCCATCAGTTGGAGAATGGGTGAATAAATCATAGTATATGAATGTTATGGGATATTATTATTCTATAAGAAAATGATCAGTAGGATGATTTCAAAGAGGCCTAGAGAGACTTACATGTATTGATGCTGAGTGAAGTGAGCAGAACCAGATCACTTTACATGGCATCAGCAAGATTAAATGAAGATCAATTCTGGTGGATGTGGCTTTTTCCAACAATGAGATGATTCAGGCCAGTTCCAATGATCTTGTGATGAAGAAAGCTATCTACACCCAGAGAGAGATCTGTGAGCATTGAATGTGGCAATTATAGAATCTAAGTATGGATCACAACATAACATTCTCACTCTTTTTGTTGTTGTTTGCTTGCATTTTGTTTTCTTTTTCATTTTTTCCTCCCTTTGATCTGATTTTTCTTGTGTAACAAGATAATTGTATAAATATGTACATATATATATATATATATATATATTGGATTACTTGCCATCTAGGGGAGGGGCTAGGAGGAAGAAAGGGAAAATTTGAAACAGAAGATTTTGCAAGGGTCAATGTTGAAAAATTATCCATGCATATGTTTTGAAAATAAAAAGCTTTAATTAAAAATTAAAATAAATTAAAGGCACCCAATTAAATAGAAATTAAATATAGGCAGGTCATTTTATTTCTATACAGAAAACTAAAGATAAACATAATAGAAACAGTGTGTGCATTAAGAGAATGATTTAAACAGGATTTAGAAGCTCAAAGTAACCAGGTTAATCTATCAGGGGTGAGAGTAAAAAATAATTAAGTATCATCAAGAAATATTAGTTTGGCAATTATGTACATTCTCTCTCTCCCCTATATACGTGTGTATATATAAAATGCATACAAATAAATGGCTATATGACTGTGTATATATATATATGTGTGTGTATATATATATATGTATGTATGTATACACACATATACATGATATATATAGGGAGGTAGAGAGATATATAATATATGTATACATTTACATTTCCATGAGTTGAGTCAACCAATATAAGAGGGCTCAATTCAGCCATGAGGCATATATAGCTAGTGGAGAATATCTACACTTGCTCAAATTTCCTAACAGTCATCAGGACTATTTGGTCACCAAGAATGATGACTGAGAATGCCTAAGAAAGGTGAGGGGAAGGGCAACTAATAAAGACAAATGGTGTGTGTGTGTTTGTGTGTGTGTGTGTGTATGTAACTGTTCTTTCCTTCATATGGTTCCTGAATTTACTTCTTATATGGTGCTACTCAGACTCTATACCAACTTTAAAAACAAACTATTCTTTTCCTTTTGAATACAGTGTCCCCTTCCAGGGCCACATTCTAATTATGTGAATTATTTCACCATGTATCATGCTGTCCAATTTCCCCTCTAATTCACTTTGTTACCTGTACTTTGTCCCTCTGTGTGTAGATATCTGAGACCATGTGTTTTATTGTTCTCTTCTTTTGTGGCTTTCATTTCTAGACATCTCTATCCCTATTCTTCTTTGTATTTTGTGTTTACATTGTAGCTATAATGTGTTTACATTGTAAATAAAACATTAAAAAAACCAGAAAGACAGAGATACTTTGTATATACACTTATATAATAGTCAGAGTTTCTTCCTCCTTCTTTTTCTCCTCCTCCTTTTCTTTCTCCTCCTCCTCTTCCTTCTCTTCTTCTTTCTCCTATTTCAAACTTTTTTGATTAGTTTTGTAAGACTTCAAGCTAGTACATTCCTACCAGCCTATGCTGGGTACACTTAACCCAAGCCAGGAATTTGTTGTTCTTCCAGTAGGTCAAGAAATTTAAAAATTATGTTTACTTCCCAAATCTGCTTTTCTCTTCTGATGATTTTCCTTTAACCATTAATAATGATGAAAGCAACCCAAGGCCTTTAATTTTTTGCTCCAAAATTCATAACAAGGTCTAGAAATGTTTTCTGGAGCCCTTTTTGTATATTTGTGTCCATACATTATTAGAGGTAAATAGTAATTCTCTGGTAAATTGCAGGTTCCCCATATCTTCACTATGTGCCCCAGAAAGGGAGTAAACCTTTAAAATAGTATCCTCAGATTGAAAAATAATTGCCTCGACTGTTTTGTAGTGGCAAGGAACTGGAAACTGCATGGATGCCCATCAATTGGGGAATGGCTAAATAAGTTATGGTATATGAATGTAATGGATTGTAATATATTGTCCTATTAGAAATGTTGAGCAGGCTGATTTCATAAAAGCCTGGAAAGACTTACATAAACTGATGCTCAGTAAAGTGAGCTTTGTACAAGGAAACATTGTACATAGTAACAAAATTATGTGATGATCAACTATGATGGACTTGGCTCTTCTCAACAATGCAGTAATTAAAGGCAATTCCAATAGATTTAGGATGGAAAATGTCATCCACATTTAGAGAGAGGACAAAGGAGATTGAATATGTATCAAAACTTAATATCTTCACCTTTTTGTTTATTTTTTCTTTTTAACTTTTTCCCCCTTTGGTATGATTTTTCTTGTACAACATGACATACACGGAAATATATTTAAAAGAATTGCATATATTTAACCTATATCAGATTACTTGCTGTCTTGAGAAGGAGGGAGGTTAGGGAGGGAGGGAGAAAAAATTGGAACACAAAGTTTTACAAAAAAATGGATGTTGAAAACTATTTTTACATGTATTTAGAAAAATAAAATATTATTTAAAAAATTTTAAAGGGAAAAAAAAGAAAAATAATTGCCTCTGTAGCTCTCTTGACAAGTATTCACCACTCTTCTTTTCACCCTTACTGAGTCTATTAATTCCCAGCTCTGGGCTTTAATCTCTTCATCTGTATAATGGGAATAATAATCCCTGTCCTGTCTACTTATGTGTTGTGAGGATAAGAGGAAATGGATGACGAAAACACTTGTCAACATACTTGTCACACAAATGCCAACCATTAGTTCAATGATAGGTATTGTTATTATTAAACAAATCCAATCCATTCAACAAATACTTCTTAAGTACTTTCTAGGTGCCTGGCAGTGTGTTAAGTAAGCCCTGGAGATGCAAAGAAAAAGCATTAACAATCTCTCCAAGCAGATATTAATATTATAAAACAAATACAGTGAAAAAATAGCATTGATATTATTACTAGTAAGCAATGTTCAAATGAAATCAAATTCAATTCAGCAAACATTTATTAAGCAATGATTGTGTGCAGAGCACTGCCCTAGGTCCTGAGCGACACAAAGATGAATAACAAGTGGCTCTCCTTTGAAAGGAAATTTAGCTCTATAGGGAAACAAGACAAAATTGAAAAGCTTAGTAATCCCAAAGAAATGTCAACTCCTTGCGCACAGGGACTATTTTATCTTTGCCTTTGGATTCTCAATGCTTAACGATTCCAACACTTAATAAATGCTTGTCAACTGATCCTTCAATTGATTAATTGAAGGGCATTCAAAATTTGGGAATGATAGACAAGGAATAAATATAGAAGTCTCTGAGGAACAGCCAAGTGTAGAAAGAGGAAGCACATGACATAAGGCTAAAAAGGTAAATGGCACCACACTGTGGAAGGCCTTGAGTGCCAGCCAGGCAGAGGAATCTAAAATTAAGGTAGCAACTGACATTTTCTGAGAAAAGGGATGATTATTATAAGCAATCTATGCCTGTATTTCTAGAAGGAAGGGAAAGAAGGTAAGGGAGTAGGGGATCTGGAAAAAAAAAAAAGAAGGGAACAAAAGAAGGAAGGGAATAGAAGAACTATGGAGAGCAGGGAAGGAAAGAAGTATTTCCTGATTGGTTCTCAGGAGGTAGGGACTGGACAAATGAGTGGGAATCAGAGGTCTCCCCAAGGAATCAAACACGTTCAGATTTCAATGCACTGATCCTTGAACCTGGGAAAGTACCTTCATCCTCCATTTTGGCAGTGTGGGGAGGAAGGGTGGGGGAAACCTTAGGCTGGATCATACCCCAGCCCCAGATTTAAGTGATCCAGAGAGAAAGCAGTTAAAGGGATATAAGAAAGCAGTTTGGTATTTTCTGGGGGAGGGAAATCCCCAGAAATAAAGGGGAATAAATGTCCAGAGCCCAGCAGATGGGGGTGGAGGGTGGGGGGCGGTGTGTGTGCGACATTTGCATTTTTCAGATTAACATGCACATGCAGCGGAGATGGCGGGCTAGGCCCTGGGGAAATAATTTGAGAGAGAAATCTTTGCATATTTTATTTAAAAGCATGCTGCGTTAGGCAGGGTAATAATGCAGAGCGGTGGTGATTAGGTTAGGCCTGGAGGGAGCAGAGAGTCTCCCTCCTTCTTCTCTTTCCCTCCTCCTCTCCCTCTCCTCCCCTCAACTCCTGCTATTAAAGGAGTCGCCTCCCTAATTTCTGCTATTCAGGATTGGGAGACTGGGATTCCCCCTTGCCCTCTAAGCTTGTTGTCCCCTATACTCATCCTGGGTTTAAGAGAAGGCAGAGGCAGCTAAAGCCAAAACTGGCTGGGAAGAGAGAGAGATGGTAAACTCTGAACCTAATCAATGTCCATATCTGTGATTTTTTTTTTTTTCTCTTTCAGTCAGCTCCTCCCATCTCACCTTCTCCCCCACCCCCATCCCCTCCAAAATTATAAAGGCATCATGGTGTGATAGAGTAACTGGAAATCACAACTGAGTTCTTACCTCAGCTCTGCCACTGGCTCCTGAGTTGGGTAAGTCATTTTCTTTACTCAGAGCCTCAGTTTCCTCATCAATTTGGAAGTGCCTACTAAAATGAGTCCTGGAACTCTTGTCAATATAGACTCAATTAAAGGAGTGCAAATATTTTACCTAAAGAAAAGAAAATCTCTCCCTTTTCTCCCCACTCCTTCACCCCCAGGGTCATGATGTAGGGAGAAGTAGAAAGAAATCCCAGAGAGAACTCTTCCTATGGGGAAATCATCTCTCCTCTCTTCTTAGTTCATCATCTGTAGAATAAGAGAATTGGAAGAAGTACTCACTAAGGCTTCCTTCAGCTCTGACATTCTGTGATTTAGCTTTCAGGTATCTGAGAATCTGTCAGGGGAAAACGTTCAGACTTGTTCTTTTTTGTCCCTGGAGGGCACAGCCAGAAAGAATGGGAAGACATTTCAGGAGGCAGATTTTTGCCTAACATAAAGAAAAATTTCCCAACAGAGTTGGCCCAAAATGGAACGTTCTGGCTCTAAGTTAGTGAGTTCCCCATCATTGGAGGTCTTCAAACAGATGTGAGAGATAGTATAGGGGAGATTATGGGGGTTCTCAGGGCCATTTTAGTATTGAGGACTCCTCCAATCCAGAAATGCATTCACAACTTGCATATAATTATCATTCCCTGCTCATCTCACCTGGTTTCCTTTAGTTCAAGTCCCAATTTCTGCAGGAAGACTGTTCCTCCCAGCTGCTAGTACCTTCTCTTTGAGATTGCTTTCATCTACTCTGTTTGTATCTTCTATTTAAATACTATTGACCTGTTTTCCTCCATTAAAATGTGAGCTCTTTGAAGACAGGTATTATTTTTACCTTTCTTTGAATTGTCAGTGCCTATCATGGAATTTAGCATAGAGTAAGTGCTTAATAAATGCTTGTTCACTGACTGACTCAGAAATCTTCAGTAGTTCCTTATTGCCTCAAGAACAAAATACAGTCTTCTGTCTGGCATTCAAATCTCTTACTGGATGATGTTACCCACCTTTCCTGCTTATTTCCAATTATTCCCATTTTGACACTTGGACACTCCCCAGATTGTACTATAATTGTCTCCCCAAGCACACAAGTTTTGAATGCATTTCAGTCAGCCAATGCACTAGCTGAAAACTGAGATTTTATGAAGTACAGCTGTAGGCTGGCAATGTCAAGCCCTGAACTGGAGCAATCTTTGCTGTGTGTTCCTGGGAAAAACCCTTTCTCCTCTGAGCAGCATTTTCTCTTACATCACTGCTTACTGAGTAGGGGTACACTGGAAGAAACCTGAACTGAAGATTTAGCAGACTTGGGCCTTTTGAATGACCTTGTGACAAGTCCTTACATATTCCATTATCCAATGTAAAATGGGTATCATGGCATCTGTCTGACTTACCTCACAGGGTTGCTGTCATATAATAGGTATGAAAAGATTTATAGGAATGGAAAGTATTATGAAAATCCATAAGGTGCTTTGGGTTTAATATCTGTAACATATCCTGTCACCCCATAAACCAGAAGTATGGAAGCCAAATCTTTTTGTCCTGTTCCTATATTAGATCTAAAGAAAGTTCTTTTTAAAAAAATTTTCAGGGCCTCAACTTCCCCAGTTATAAAATGGGTGCCTTAGACCACCCAAGAGGTAGAGAAGATCTCATTAGGGGACCAGGTGAGGTCTGAGCTCTTCTGAAGAAAGAAAACTCATTTGGGGAATGAGGATAGTGATGTTATCTGAGCCAATTATGGGGAACTGGGGAAGAAGCCAAGAGAAGCCTCTCTCTTCTGGCAGCTGTCCTTGTCTGGGAAAAACCTCAGCATGGGGTGGAAAGGGCACTTGTTACCTTGCTGAGAAGTTAGGACTGCCTGCACAGGCCCACCTTGGCTGAACTATCAGGGATTTGTTTAAATTTGCCTGTTTGTGTTTCATCACAAGTTCATAGGATCACAGTTTTTAAGTTGAAAGAGACCTTAGAGGTCATTTAACCCAGTCAACTAATTTTATAGATGAGTAAACTGAGGCCCAGAGAACTTAGATTACTTGATCAAGTCATATATAAAATAAGTGTCAGAGGTGGGATCAACTATTACCATACTGCTGGCACAGGGAAATTGGGTTGTTTCCAATCTGGAGGGATGGAGTAGAGGCAGGGAAGGCAAGCTGAGGTAGGGAGGTGAGACTATACCCAGAAATTACTAGAGATGTACCCGTATCTACAAGGAGTAATACCTCTACAAGGAAGAAGTGGCTTTTTCTGCCATAAACTGTTGATCAATTAGACCAGGGGCTATCTGTATAACCACTTTATAGTGTAGGGAGGGATTAGAGGTGCTGCTAAATTCTAACCCCTCCATCTGTCCCAATAATAGGATTAATAGCTAGAAGATATCTGGAATATTTTTCACAGATAAGGAAACTGAGGCTCAGAGAAGTTCAGTGATTAAGGGGCTTACAAGTAATAAAAAGCAGAATTCACCTTTCTTGCTCGTCACATTGCCATAACCCCATGAATTGCCTCCATTGGAACCTTCTTCTCACTGATATCTCTCTCCCCAGGTTTTAGGAAGGGAACCAGTCACACTTCATCTCATTCCTTCCTGCACTGTCCTCCCTTTTATACCTGCCACATTGCCCCAGTATGAATACCTTTTCTTTCCCTCTCCTCCTACCTTTCCATTTCTAACACCTCCATCTGCATTATTTTCTCCCATTAGAATGTAAGCTGCTTTTTTGTATATATTTTTATTAATAGCTTTTTTATTTCAAAATACATGCAAAAATACTTTTCAACATTCACTCTTGCAAAACTTTGTGTTCCAAATTTTTCTTCCTTCCTTCTCCTCACTCCTCTCCCTTAGACAGCAAGTAATCCACTATAGGCTAATTCTTCTAAACATATTTTTACATTTATCATGCTGCACAAAAAAATCAGATAAAAAGGGGGGGAAAATTGTAATGACTGCGTATTTAAAATCAGCCGGAGTCAGGAATTCAGGTTAAGGGAAAATCTTCAATCTTTATTGAAGTGAAGAGATGAATAAGGATTGCAATAGCAATGTGGGCAAGAAAGATTGCGATAGCAATATGGGCAGCTGCGACAGGAAGCCAGCTAACAGAGGGAGGTCTGAGCTGAAGGGCCGATGCAATAGCAATGCAAGTAGTCTCTCCTTCCCCTTCCTTTTCCACTCCCCTGCCTCCACCCACCAAAATCGTCATTTCCGGACTTGCACAAAAAGTAGGTGGGGGCCATCCTTTCTCCAAGCTTATATATTAATAGAGTATGGTCCAATTACTATTTAGCTTCATGTGCTTGGGACCTCAGTGCATCAACTCGAGCCTCAGCCCATTACCAAAAATGAGAAAAAAAAGCAAGCAAACAACAACAAAAATGGTAAAAATACTGTGTTGTGATTCACATTCAGTCCCTATAGTTCTCTTTCCAGATGCAGATGGCTCTCTCCATCACAAGTCTATCGGAATTGCCCTGAATCACCTCTTTGTTGAAAAGACCTGGAGTTGATCATCACATAATCTTGTTATTGCTGTGTACAATGTTCTCTTCACTTAGCATCAGTTCATGTAAGTCTTTCCAGGCCTCTCTGAAATCATGCTGCTGATTGTTTCTTACAGAATAGTAATATAAAATGTAAGCTTCTTGCTTGGTTTTTTATCCCTGGTATTTCGCACAGTACCAGTTATATAATAAGTTTTAAATAAATTCTTTTTCTATATATTTACATGAGTATCTACTATCTCCTATTTATCTACCTGAATGTCTATCTAGCTATCCTTTAATCATCTATCTTTCTGCCTATCTATCCATCAGTTTACCCATTTATTCACCTATTTATCTATCTATGGTGGTGATCAAAGAGGATCAAAATGACACCATTATGTTAGTCAGGTTACAGTGTATCCAATTGTGACTGATCAGACCAATGTGAGCTCAGAATATTCTACCACAAGTTGGGCACAAATACTCCATATGGACATTTTAGGTGGATTCTCTAAATTTGTATATTTTGTGTTTCTTTGGAGTCACTTCATTTCTTTGCTCAGACCTTCTCTAAGCATTCAAACTCTTCTGTAGAGAGAATACAACTCCAATGGGCTGGCTATATTGTTTGAATATCTAAAAGACTATTTTATTGAGAAGTCATACAAAGCGAGCATTCACATGGTGGTCAAAAAAAGTGACACAAAGACATTCTCAATCTCTTACAAACTTTGGAATTGATTGTATAATGTGGGAGACTTTGACACAGGACCAGCATGGCATGCTCTTGATTGATTCTCTCTCTTTCTCTCTCTCTCTCTCTCTCTCTCTCTCTCTCTCTCTCTCTCTCTCTGTGTGTGTGTGTGTGTGTGTGTGTTCTCTTCTTTAAAATATAATGGTTCTCTCTGAGAGCAGGTTTCTTAGGGAGGTTTTCTGGAGGCAGCCTTAGTTTCAGTAATAATCACTTCAAACGCAGCCAGGGATTTAACTACAGTCTTTTATTGTCTTTTGGTTCTGAGAGCTCTTGTTGCTAGTCTTTTGCTTCTACCAGCTTCTGCTTCTAGCTCAACTCCGACTTGTGGCTTCTCAATCTCTAACTGATGCTCCCCTCTCAATCTTTTCAACTGAACTCTGCTGACTGAGCTCAGCTGTTTTTATGCTCTCTCAAAGGTTGACTCCTCCTCTGAGAGTGGGATTATGGGAGGTGTGAATTCACAAAGTTACAAAGTTAATTTTGTGAATCTCCCATACTTGTGAACTCCAATGAATACTTAAATACCTTAGTGAGTTAGAGAATTTGCTAAGTACCATGCTAAATTAGACAACTGACATCACTTTGTAAGGATTCTAACATCTCCCGCTTTCTTTTGATTTAAAACATAAGGTGGTTATGACCTCCCTGACTCCTCAAGGAGGCGAGAACCCCCCAAAAAGGTGATCACGCCTTCCCTGACTGCTCAAAAAAGAAATGAAAACACCATAAAAAGGAGGTGGTCAAAACCCTCCCTGACATCTCAGGAAGGGAGATGAAAACACCAAAGGAAATAGGAAATCAAATCAGATTAGTGGGTTTCTAAAGGGGCTCACTTGAAACAGACCATACATAAATCCATTAATATGGGAGGTATTACACGTAATTACATAAATTACATAGGTACATAGCAATATAACACAGGCTAGGAGTAATGTAACAAATAACATGAATCAACATGAGAATTTATACATGTCCATAAGTCCTAGAAATAGTCCAAAAGGAATCCATTGTCCATTAGTTCATGTGCCAGGAATCCAATAATTCCTGCAAGCTTTGAAGTACTGCAATAGACTCATCAACAATTTTTCATCTCAAGGAATCCAATGATTCCGGCTGGTTTTTGTTCATCTTGTGTTAGGGAATCCAATGATTCCTGAAGATTTTAAAGTTATTTTAACAGTCTCATTATCAGCCATGCTCCTTTAGTGTCAGATATTTCTTAAATCTTCTCCTTTATTTTGAGGTTTTTCTGCTTTTCTGTTTCTCTCTGATGAACAAAGCAAATACGGCTCTTTGGCATCCATCTGATTCCTTCTCTGACTGTAAAAATACAAGCAACCCTCTCTCCCAGATAGTTAACCTATCTAATTCCCTTCTATTTATCACTTTTGGGATTTCTCATCATCATCTGGCAATTACATTGGAGCTTTTTGCACTGGATACTGGGTTAAAAAGCCTGTATTCTCCCCAATTATAATCTTGATTGCTTTTCTGTTGATTGATCACATCAGAGTCCTAAACTTCTAAAGATTCTCTGGGTGTAACCTCAGCTGCCATCATGCCCCACCTGTCTTTTGATTGAGATCTTGGAGCTGGGCTCTGCCTCTCATTTACCTGGGTCAATCTATATTCAGAGGCCCAGTGAAAGCCTCGGTTGCATTTTGGACATGGGGTTTTGGGTTTTCTATCAGTTTCTATCTCTGTACCTACACTGAGCCCTAAGATGTCCTATTTTTCCACACTGAAAACATGGACAAGTTTCTCTAGAAGTCCCTTGCCAAGAGGACCCTGTCTTCCCATGTTCATCATAGTCTGGGCATAATAAGCATTTGTGCCCACTGTGGCACAGTGCCTTATGATCTCCTCTAAAGGAGCATCTTTGTCTAGTTCCCATATAATTCTTTTACAAATCTCATTAGCATTTTCCTTCGCCAGTTGTTTGGTCATTATTTCTGTAGCTGCTTTATCTCCAATGGTTTTTATTACAGCTATTTGCAAACATCCCACAAAATCTGCAAAAGGTTCATTGGGACCTTGTTCTATTTTTGTGAAGGCTTTACCTTCATGTTTCTGTCCGGGGAGAGAACGCCAAGCTTTTATTGCACTCTTAGAAATTTGCCCATACAATGGTATGGGATAGTAAATCTGTTCTGAATTCTCTCCATACTGACCTTCACCAGCTAGTTGGTCAAAAGCAATTTGTACAATAGCTCCTATTTGCCTATTGCGTTGGGCTTGAATCCTACATAATTCATGATACTCCAAAAGCCACAACAAATTTTGTCCAGGTTCCAAACATGTTCTTGCTATGGATTTCCAATCATTCAGGGTTAAGATTTCATAAGACAAATTATCTAGTAACATCTTAACATAAGATGATGTAGCCCCATAAAGAGTGCAACCCTTTTTCAAATCTTTAATTTTTTCCAAATTAAAAGGAGTGTATCTTCTCCCTTTTTGACCTGAAGAGTCAAGCTCTTCGATCATAGGATATGCATTTATAAAATCAGATATATCTTCTCCTTCATTTTTTGCCTTAATTAATGCCTTTTCTAATCTTGTCACAGGCTCCTTAATAGGTGGTAATAATTGTGTTACTGGCTCTCCCCCTCTTCCTTCTCCCTCCACCCATGAAGGGTTAATTGAGGGGAGAGGGTCATGAGATGTGGAATGATCTAATTTCTCCTGCTGGGAAGTATCACACTCAAAATTGTACTTAACTCCATTCTTATCTGATTCTTTCTTCCTTTCACCTAGTTTAGTTGGCACTTCCCTCTCCTGCTCTTTCTTCTTTTTCCTTATTCTAACACTTATAAAATTTCCTAAAGCCAGTTGTATTAAATTATATGTATTAAGTCAGGTCCATTTCTATTGTAGAATTGACAAAGATCCTCTTCTATTAATTTCCACTCCTCTAGATCTAATTCTTTTTTCCATAGAGAAACAAGGACATATGTGCTTTACAATTTCTAAAAGTTCAGTGATCTGCTGCAAAATTATAATGAAACCTTGGCTTTTCATAACCTTGACAATGCTCTCTAAACATTTTTCTTGAACAGAAACAGAAGGCTGTTTTCTAAACATCTGTCCCATCTTAGCTGAAATTCTACTTTAACTCTTTTAACAAAATTTCTTTGTTGTACTCACCCTAATTTCTGGGTTGAGGAGACTTTTCCACTGTATCAGCATCAGAGGCTTTTCCACTGAAATCAGGATCAGGGCTTTTCCACTGAAATCAGGGTCCTGTTAGTCCCACTTCAGGGCACCAAAATGTGGTGTTCTCGTCTTTAAAATAGAATGGTTCTCTCTGAGAGAAGGTTTCTTGGGGAGGTTTTCTGGAGGCAGCCCTAGTTTTGGTTCAGAATTATAATCACTTGAAACACAGCCAGGGAGTTAAGTACAGTCTTTTATTGTCTGAGAGCTCTTGTTGCTAGTCTTTTGTCTGCCAATTTCTGCTTCTAGCTCAACTCCGACTCGTGGCTTCTCAATCTCTAACTGATGCTCCCCTCTCAATCTTTTCAACTGAACTCTGCTGAGTTCAGCTGTTTTTATGCTCTCTCAAAGGTTGACTCCTCCTCTGAGAGTGGGATTATGGGAGGTGTGAATTCACAAAATTACAAAGTTAACTTTGTGAATCTCCCATACTTGTGAACTCCAATGAGTACTTAAATACATTAGTGAGTTAGAAAATTTGCCAAGTACCATGCTAAAATAGGCAACTGACATCACTTTGTAAGGATTCTAACACACTCTCTCTCCCTTTCTCTCTTTCTCCTCTCTCTCTCTTCTCTCTCTTTTCTCTTTTTCTTTTCTTTCTCCTCTCTCTCTCTTCTCTCTCTTTTCTCTCTCCTTTCTCTCCTCTCTTTCTTTCTCTCTATTTTTTCTCTCTCTTCTTCTCTGTCTGTCTGTCTCCCTCTCTCTGTCTGTCTCTGTCTCCATTCATCCATCCATCCAGCTAATCCATTTATTCATCTATTACCTATCTTTCTTATCTATCCATCCATCATTTTTATCTATTCATCCATCTATTACCCTTTCTTTTAAATCTACTTATCTATTTTATCTTATCTATCTTTCTATCTCTCTATCCAACCACCTCTCTATTTATCTTATCTATTTATCTATTCGTCCATCTAACTATCTATTTATCTAGGATTTGAACCCAGGTCCTCTGACTCTGGCTCCATTTTCTACTTTTCTGTACTTCCTTTCACTCGTTAGATATGTGGGTCAGTTAACTCTAATGGCTTTCAGAGATATTTTGAGCCCTACAATAGGGCCTATTGTACTTCCATACCTCAGAATCCCTACTCTTCTGAATGCAAATGTAGGAAATGTAGAAGGTATCAAGAGTCAGATGGGATCTAACAAGAGATGTGCTGATAAATACTTAACAAACAGTTCTCCAGAAAATTACATGTTTAAGTTTAATCTGCATTATTAGCATTTTCTTCATACCCCTTTTAAGTCTAAACAATCAACAAAACACTAAATCAAGCCCTGATTTGGAGTACTTACTAGTTTTCAAGGTATGGATGCTCACACTGAAAATTTAACAATTGGCTTTTTAGCAATGGATCAAGCTGGATCTTGCATAGCCCTGGGTCTGAGTCTCTCCGAGGATGGCTGCCGCCATCCTTGGGGCACAGGAAAGGTAATAGAGGAGAGTCTAGAGGAGATAATGGGAACTAAAGGGAGAGGTTCAACCTCTTAGATGGAAGGTAGCAAGGATTGTTATGGGCCAAAACTTGAAACAAGGTGCTAAGTCAGTGGAATTGATAGAGACAATCGTTATTGTTCTCCAGTTCATGTACTCAGTACTTACTACAGTTCTACAAGATTCACACCTTTCATAAGAGAGCCTATATAAGCTAGAAGCCTCAGTCAGGATTCAGTTGGGGAGATTCAAAAGTCAAAGAAAGCAGGCGGGAGCTCAAGCTCTCAGAATCAAGGTCAGACTTCAAGGCTCTCCAGAAAGCTGCTCAGCCCCAGGAAGGAAATAATAAAGGATCTGGACTATAAGAAAGCTAACCAGGCCACAGGAAAGGAGACAAGAAACAATAAAGGATTTGGACTTCAACCTCTAGCTGTAGTCTTGTGATTACTGAACTGAAATGAAGGCTGCTTCCAGAAATCCCAAGAAAACCTCAACAGAGAATATTACATTTTCGAGAGAATATTACGCAGGTTGACTGGGAAGGACCCCTTGTCAGACTCCACAACTGAGAGCCAGATCCTAGCTAGGACCCTGGCGCAGCATGGTAAGAGAGAAAAAGCATTATCTGAAGTTGCAAAGTCAGAAATCTCATCATGGTTTGAGTGCTCGAGTTGATGCACGGAGGTCCCAAGCACGTGAGGCTAAATAGTAATTGGACCATACTCTATTAATATATATGCTTGGAGAAAGAATGGCCCCTGCCCACTCTTTGTGCAAGTCCTAATGTGTTGTATTGGAAATGACGATTTGGTGGGTGGAGGCAGGGAAGTGGAGAGGGAAGCGGAAAGAGAGACTGCTGGCTGGTATCTTGACATTGCTGCTCGCATTGCTATTATGACTGCTCTTCACCTCTGATCCCCCTTTCACTTGCAATCCCCCTTCACCTCTGCTAGCTGGCTTCCAGTCGCAGCTGCCCATATTGCTATTGCAATCCCCCTTCACCTCAAAAAGAATAAAGATGGAAGATTTTTCCCTTAACCTGAATTCCTGACTCCAGTTGATTTTAAATACGCGGTCATCACACCCAATTGCCTTGCCTTTCTCTTGAGGCTGATAAGGGACGCAGAGGGGAAAGGGCCAATCATTTATTAAGGGTTCAGTATGTTCCAGGCATTAATGCATATAAAGTAATTCATAGCCTAGAAATAACTAGATCAATGTAAGGGAGTGTGTGTGTGTGTGTGTGTGTGTGTACGCACACACACACATGCATGCACACACATGCTCATTCTGAAGCTTGAATTGCTTCAATGCAGGAGACTTCCAGTGTGGAAATTTCCTCTATGCATGCAAATAAAGCTTAACAATTTGTCTATACTTTAGAGACTTAGAAAATTACTTAGGGCAATGATATTTGTCTAGGTTCATATATGTACAATGCATAAGCATTTACTAAGCACTTACTATGTGTCATGCATTTTACAGATATTTAATTTTTTTCCTCATAACAATCCTTGGAGATTGGTCTTTTTATTATCCCTATTTTTAGATGAGGAAATGAGGCAGACAGCAGCTAAATGATTTACCCAAGATCCCCCAGTAGTAAGTGTTTGAGGTTAAATTTCAACTTTAGTCTTCCTAACTCCAGTTCCAGTGTTCTGTCTGCGAAGAGTATGTCAGAGATAAGACTGGAACCTAGACTCTAAGGCTGGAACTCTATCCACTACATCAAACTGATATATGTAAAAGGCTATTATTTTTCTTTTTAAATTACAATTATTTTTTCAATGAATAATTTCTATTTTTTCTAACTCTGTCCTCAATTTTTAAAAAAGAAAAAAAATCTTTAAACAAATATTCATAGTCATGCAAACCAAATTCAAAGCTATTAAGATGATGCCTTTCACAAAATGCTCTTCTGATATTTCACCTCAGTGAGGTATGAGTTTGTGACCCTTGTTCTTCCAAGGCTATGTTAGTAGAATATAAACTTTAACATAGGTTCTCCTAAGCTCAAAGGACTTCCAGCAAGATATTGGCAGCTTTCTGTATCTCCAGAAGTTTCCTAGCTAAGGACAGAGTGGTGCACCACTAACAAGTTGGCCACTAGAGGCATCCAGGAATAATGGATAGGGAGCTGACACTAGAGTTAGAAAGAAGAGAACAGGGGTTGTGTGATCCTTAGCAGATCACTTAATTTCTCAGTTATATGTTACAGAGAAGGTGCTACTCTTTGAGGGAGAGAGAGAGAAAAAAAGAGACAGAGACAGAGACAGAGACAGACAGACAGACAGACAGAGACAGAGAGATTCTGGAAATTATAGGAAGTCACTGAAGTTTATTGAATTGAAAGTTAACATGGTCAGATCTGCTCTTAAAAAAATTGTTTTGGCAGTTGAATGTAGGATGGATTGAAGTGGGAAGACAGTTGAGGCAAGGAGACCAATTAGAAGACTATTTCACTTGTGTGTGTGTGTGTGTGTGTGTGTGTGTGTGTTTATATGAAACACACAGAGAGAAACCTACAGAGATAGGAAGACAAGGTAGCAGAGAGAGGTAGCTAATAGATATAGAAAGAAAGATAGGAAAAAAGATAGAAGGAAGAAAAGAAGGAAGAAAACAAATATTCATGAATAGCCTATTGTATGCCAGGCAGTGCATTAAGCACTTTTTACAAATATCATATCATTTGAACCTAACAATCTTCGAGGAGCGTCTTATTCTGTGTTAGGCACTGAGCTAAACAGTATGAATCTAAATACAGGGGTGGGGCGACAATCCTTGTCTCAGGGATGTGCTGGAGTCACTTTAAGCCTGCTATAGAAAACTGTTAAATTTTCAATGTGAGAATTTATACCTCAGAAATTAACAAATTCAAAAATCTTGGCTTTATTTAATTAATGTATTTTTGTTGTTCTTGATTGTCTAGATTTAATAAGATGAAGAACAAAGTATTGATGATGCAAAATAAACTTCAAAGTGTGTTGAGGAAACATTTTTTCTAGAGTCAGTTGTTAAACAGTTACCAGAACCCTACTATAGTGTCTTCAAAGGGTTTACATTTTAATGGGAAAGATAATATACAAAAATAGAACTGGAAAGTGGGAAGATGGAAACGTCCAAAGAGTTAGGAATGGATCCAGTAGTGAACTGAACATTGATGTCCTGGGCTTTTCATGAAATATTACAGGAAGTCATCAACAGGTGAGGGACCAGAGGAATGGGGGTATCTTTAAAATAAGAAGGCTATTGATATAGAGGTTGAAAGATCTGGAGTACTGGGAGTGCAAAAAGAGAGGAGTGAGCATGATGGGAGCCTGAATTTGGATGGTATTTGTATGAGTGGAGAGAAAGGGAAAGAGAAAAGAGCTATCATGATGGTTTAAAAAATATTTGGCACCAGATTAGGCATGTGGGATGAATGAATATAAAGAGTTAAGAATGAAAATGAAGTGACAAGCCTTGATGATGGACTATTTGGAGGTACCCTCAACAGTAGTCAGTCACTCAACAAGCAATTTCTTAAATAATTTCTATGTAAAAGGCATCATGCTAATAGAGAATTTCAGAAGCAGGGATAGTTTGGAAGGAGGAGAGGGTGAGAAAAATAATGATTCTTATGGACATATTAAGATTATCCAAGAGCTCTACAAGATGCAACCACACATACATAATTTTGTTCAATGGTCCTCTGAATTTGTTTTGGGTCTGTTGTTTTTGAGATGCTTACAGGACATCCAATTCAAGATATTCAAAAGGCAGATAGCTGGTCATGCAGGACTAGAGTTCAAGAGTGACTACAATCATGGTTTATAACAGAAAGCATAAAGAAGCTTCAGCTCAGTGGAAGGATGGTTCATAGGTGTTCCTAAAAGAGATGACTTTATCATGTACCTGCATCAGTTCATACAAGTCTTCCCAAGCTTCCCTAAACTCTAATAACATTTCATTGACTTATCACAATTTGTTTAAATCTTTTCTTTAAAAGGTCAGAAGAGAAAAAAAAGTAGCCCTCATTTTAAGGGACAGCTAGTGGATAGAACACCAGCCCTGAAGTCAGGAGAACTGGCAAGTCATTTAACCCCAATTGCCTCAGCCAAAAAAAATAAATCAGAAGAGGCTGAATGTGATGAGCATTGAACAATAACTTTTTAAAAATGAAATTGATTAGATCTTAATAGACAGAAATTCCCCGTTTGGGAATTATTTCAATATCAACTGCTAGTGTGTAGTCAGATCAATGACTATAGAAGGAAAATCAAAATTAACAATAATTTGAAAAAAGGACAAGAATGAGTGGAAGATATATACAATTATAACCACTCCAAGCTAACTTAGTTAAACAAGATGTTGGCTCTGAAAAATGGGAAATGGAAGAATAAATACATTGACTCTGATTATCAGCATTTCCCAAAGAAGGTTAATGGATGTAAGATAATGGTGCCAAGGAGGAGACCAACAAAATTTTGCTCCCCTTGCCAATTGAAAGACATGGAAGCCAAGATTAACAGTAGGTTAGAATTAAAGCTCATTTGGAAAACATTAAATAGAAAGATGGCAAAAGTGTTCAAGAAACATCTCACAAAAGAGTAAAAAGCCTTCTCTCTTAGCTTGGACCATTCCAGGTCCCAGGTCCCCTCCGGAATGACCAAATGGGTAAGACAACCTATTTCCATTAAGAGCACTCTTCTTCTCTGGCCTTTCTCCTTTGCTCCAGTTGCTTGACAGCTCAGAAAGCCAGAAAACTATGAAATCAACAGCTCCATTCCTTTAAATATGATAGAAGACCTTATTAGATCTCACCCTTCCTACCAGTATATCATCTGATCTGCTTATGTAATCTAAGAGTTATTAGACCTCGCTCACTTATTCCAGCACAGCACAGCATTCTCATTCCTTCCATCTGCTCTGTAGCTGAACTTACTTTTATGTATTATCTCCCTCAATTGTTTTTTAAGCTCCTTGAGAGCAGAAACTGTCTCAATTTTTCTATTTGTATCCTCAGCACTTAGCATAGTACGTGCTATATAGTAAGTGCTTAAATAAATGCTTTTTCATTCATTCATTCAACCAAATACACATAGAGGAAATCCATGTTGGAAGTGATGCTATTTTAAAAAATACTAAGAGATTGATTTTCAATATGTCTCACAGAAAAGATTCTTTAAAAAATGGAAAAAGTGACAGAAGACTTTTTTTAAGTGCCAGAAAGACATTAGCAATTACTGATTCTTATGCCTACTTTAACGTCTCTCCACCCCCCCACCCTCGGCAATTGGGATTAAGTGATTTGCCCAGGGTCACACAGCTAGGAAGCATTAAGTGTCTGAGGTCAAATTTGAACTCAGGTCCTCTTGACTTCAGGGCTGGTGCTCTATCCACTGTGCCACCTAACTGCCCCCTACTTTATCATCTTTACAAAATTGTTGCAAGGGAATATCTGACAGAAATATAGGGAAGCATGCAGCCTTTCCCAGACAATTCCCAACAACACTCTATATCAGTGGTTCTCAAAGTATGGTCTAGAGAATCCTGGGGATCTCTGAAACCTTTTTAGAGGGTCTACAAATTCAAAAATAGTTTTTATTTCCAATATGGTAAATATCTGTAATTATAATCTAGATAAACAAAACCATTTTGGAGAGATCCTCGATAATTTTTAATAGGATAAAGATACTGAAAACAAAAGTTTGAGAACCCCTGCTCTATATCTTCTTAGGCATATAGTTGACTGAAAACCATGGAAAATAAAAGATCCTATTGTCCTGATTATATATCGCTTGAGTAGGCAGACAACATGCATTTATTAAGTGTTTTTTTCATGCTAGGCCATGAGCTAAGTATTGTTTATACATATATATGTATACACACACACACATAACTAAAAAGACAATTCTTACCTCAAGGAGCTTATTTTTTTTAATTAAAGATTTTTATTTTCAAAACACATGTATGGATAATTTTCAACATTCACTCTTGCAAAACCTTGTGTTCCAAATTTCTTCCCTCCCTTCCACCATCCCCTCCTCTAGATGGCAAATAATTCAATATATATTACATGTATAATTCTTCTATGCATATTTCCACAATTAAAGAAAAATCAGATCAAAAAGGAAAAAAAAAGAAAAAGAAAACAAAATGCAAACAAAGAACAAAAAGAGTGAAAATTCTATGTTGTAATCCACACTCAGTTCCCAGAGTCTTCTATCTGGGTGCACATGACTCTCTTCATCACAAGATCTTTGGAACTGGCCTGAATCATCTCATTGTTGAAAGAGCCACGTCCATCAGAATTGATCATCTTATTTTATTGATGTTGCCGTGCATAATGATCTCCTGGTGCTGCTCATTTCACTCAGCATCAGTTCATGTAAGTCTCTCCAGGCCTTTCTGAAATCATCCTGCTGATCGTTTCTTACAGAACAATAATATTCTGTAACATTCATACCTAACCTGGTCAGCCATTCCCCAGCTGATGGGCATCCACTCAGTTTCCAGTTTCTTGCCACTATAAAAAGGGCTGCCACAAACTTTTGCACATGTGGGTTCCTTTCCCAAGGAGCTTATATTTTAATGGGAGAAGACAACATATAAAAAGTACAACAGGGAAAGAAACGACACATGGTCATTTAGGGCCTATTGCCAAAATAGATGTCCCAGAAGAAATTTACCAATAGGAGGGAGCTGACAGCAAAAAACTATCCATAATAAGAAGGCCCCAGGTGTAGAGGGAAGTTCCAGGGTAAGCAGGCAGCTGAGTCATGATGACCAAGTCTGAAGAGTCAGAACAGCAGAGAGGGAAATGAAACATGGCCAGTCTGGGCTTGACTTCAAAATAGAGGCCCCCCCTGAAGGAACTCAGCAATGCGAAGAAGAGGGCTGGCATAGCAGAGGGATGTTCCAGGTTGAGAAGGCTCCAGGTGCCAAGGGAAGTTCCAGGTTTAGAAGGTAGCTGAGTCATTGTGGTAAAGTCTGGAAAACTAAATGCTCAGCCAAGAAGTGATTGCAAAAATGATTACAAGCAATACATTCCACTTGGCAGATTAAATTTTTTAAAAATTCAGCTTTAAAGGCCATCCTCTAACAAAGATTCTTATGCACATGTTAAGATCATAGGAGGTGCAACCACATATAATAATTTTTTTCAATGGTTGTCTGAATTTCAACATCAAATTAAATATCAGATGGGAAACATATTCATTAAAAACTGCTTCTGGATTATTTTTTTTCCTGTAACTAAACACAACATTTATTCATAAAAATTTAAGAAATTTTTAAAACTCATTTAAAAAAGTGTTTGAGTTGCACATTTCCTCCCTCCCTCTCTCCCTCCCCTACATCCTGAGAAGGCAATCAATACAATATCAATTATACATATGAAGTCATGCAAAACACATTTCCATATTGCCAAAAAAAGCAAGAATATTTTAAAAAGCTTAAAAATATGCTTCAATCTGCATTCAAAGTCCACCAGATCTCTCTGGAGATGGAGGTCCTTTGGAATTGTCTTCAATTGTTGTCTTGGTCAATAGTCAAATCTTTCACAGTTGATCATTGCTGTTAGTGTGTACTATGATCTCCTGGTTCTGTTCACTTCACTTGGTGAAGTCTTCTCAGGGTTTCCTGAAACCGTCATACAAGGAATTCTTTTTTTTTTTTTTTTTTAACATTTTATTGACAGAACTCATGCCAGGGTAATTTTTTACAGCATTATCTCTTGCACTCACTTCTGTTCTGATTTTTCCCCTCTCTCCCTTTACCCCCTCCCCCAGATAGCAAACAGTCTTTTATATGTTAAATAGGTTACAGTATATCCTAGATACAATATATGTGAGCAGAACTGAACAGTTCTCTTGTTGCACAGGGAGAATTGGATTCAAAAGGTATAAATAACCCGGGAAGAAAAACAGAAATGCAAGCAATTTATATTCATTTCCCTGTGTTCTTTCTTTGAGTGTAGCTGCTTCTGTCCATCCTTGATCAATTGAAACTGAATTAGTTCTCTTTATCGAAGAGATCCACTTCCATTGGAATACATCCTCAAACAGTATCGTTGTTGAGGTATATAATGATCTCCTGGTTCTGCTCATTTCACTTAGTATCAGTTCATGTAAGTCTCGCCAGTCCTCTCTGTATTCATCCTGCTGGTCATTTCTTACAGAACAATAATATTCCATAACGTTCATATACCACAATTTACTCAACCATTCTCCAATTGATGGGCATCCATTCATTTTCCAACTTCTAGCCACTACAAACAGGGCTGCCACAAACATTTTGGCACATACAGGTCCCTTTCCCTTCTTCAAAATTTCTTTAGGATATAGTAACACTGCTGGATCAAAGGGTATGCACAGTTTGATAACTTTTTGAGCATAGTTCCAAATTGCTCTCCAGAATGGCTGGATGTGTTCACAATTCCACCAACAATGTATCAGTGTCCCTGTTTTCCCACATCCCCTCCAACATTCCGCATTGTCTTTCCCTGTCATTCTAGCCAATCTGACAGATGTGTAGTGGTATCTCAGAATTGTCTTAATTTTCATTTCTCTGATTCATAATGATTTGGAGCATATTTTCATATGGCTATAAATAGTTTTAATTTCTTCATCTGAGAATTGTCTGTTCATATCCTTTGACCATTTATCAATTGGAGAATGGCTTGATTTCTTATAAATTAGAGTCAGTTCTCTATTGCTTCTGGATTCTTTACGACACAATCCAAATGGAATAAAGCTTTAAAAAAGAAGTCATCCAGTTCAACTCTGGCATTTATATATGTCAATAGTCTCCTTTCTTGAAAGCATTTCTACTTAAAACTCACATACAGGTTGAGGGTTGTTTGACCCCAAAGAAGAATCAGGCTTTTTTTCATGCTCTCAGGCTCATTATGCCCCAACCTTAGAATAGAACTTTGGCAAAAAAAATCTATAAAACAGAACTTAGCTACGTACAAACTTTCTCATAAAAAAGATTAACAGGGACCTTCTGGAAAAGGGACTCAATGTGACAGAGAAATATCCAAATGAGAAGGCCTTAGGTATTGATGGCAATTCCAGGGTTAATAAACAGCTGAGTCATGATGGTCACATTAGGAGAGTCAGAAGCATAACACTTAACAAAATTAAACATGGCTAGCCTGAGCTTGCCACCAAAATAGAGGTCCCCAGAAAGAACTCACCAATTTATAGAAAGAGCTGATTCAAAATAAAAATCAGGTATAGGGCAGCTATTTATTTCCTCCACAATGAAAGAAATGCTTAAAATACAGAAAGCTCATAAAAGCAAATTAGCAAATCCTTAAAAACATCAATCAATATCCCATCATACCTAAAATATTCTTTGGGGAGGCAAGAACAATTTTGGGAGACTATCGATTAAATATTTCACATTCTCCTTAGAACTGTATTGAGTAATTAACAAGGTCCATATTTCCTGGTCAGTGAGACATGGTCCTTTAAACCTGTGCTCAGGAAAAGAAATGCAAGGCAGAAAAAGCAATCAGGAATTTGAGATTCAATCTCAGACTTTTCTAGGCAAAGAGAAAAATTATTGTTGCTTCATGCTTGTGACTATTACTGTCACTGGATGAAGAAGAAAAAAAGTCACTTCATTCTTTTCTGGAAGCCCAAAAGAGAGCTGGCATATTCCTAAAGAAGCATTCTAAAAAAATGAAGGGTGGAACCTTCCTATCTCTTATAGTCTACAAAGGGAAGACTCCTCTTTTTTCTTTGGTCTACCTTCTTTCACACAACTTGCCTTTAAACACTACCAAGAGATGAGAGCTGCTGAGTGCTTTTAGCAAGAGGATATGTGTGAGATCAAAGTAGAGAGAGGGAAGGGCCATGCCCTAGAGGGCCTTGAATGCCAAACTGAGATTACATTAGCCTTTAGGACCAAAGAATATAACTAAGGCCCAGAGAAAGAGAGTGATTCATCCACTAAGACAAATTACTAAGTAGCAGAATCAAAATTCAAATCCAGCTCCAGGGCTCTTTCCATTATATTACATGAGTTTCTCTGATTTCAATTTAATTTCCTGAATTTCACCCTTACCTCCCCCAAACCCCGGTAGCTATCTGTATATAGTTACATATGCATATATACATACCTTCACACCTCCTCATATATATATGTACACTCACAGAGATTCATAGATCACTGAATATATAGGTACAGACACACAGAAGTGTACACATATTCAGGAATCACAAACTAGGGGGAACTAGTTGGGACAATCCCAGCTCCTCCTCTAGTTTTACAAGCAAGCACTCGGTACCATCACCCCCCTTCCCAGGCCCCTTTTACCCCCAGGCTGAAGCCACGGTGAATAAGCTTTGAAGGCCCCCTTAGCAATGAGATTAGGGTGACAGCTTCCCCCCTTCTGGTTCCTCTGTAACCAAAGGGGATAATCTGAAGGGTGGGGGTGTGTGTGATTCTCTATCCCCATGGCCTCAGGCGGGGGCTGCAGCTATCGATTAGGGGGGATTAGAAGCTGCTGAGGTCACTTGGAGCAAACTCCACAGGGGACAGACAGGGCTCTGGGCAGCCTGCCCCTCCTATCTCTCTTCCCATTGATATCCACTTGAAAACACAAATACATACATACATACATATATATACACACATACCCCCATTCATACTCATGGTCCTTCTCAATTATGATAGCTCAGAAACTCAGATTTGCATTGTCAAATATTTTAAAACTGTCAGAGCTAGTCATATACAAAACTCCCATATTTATGTACATATATTCATAGGAATACATAAATATACACATTCATTCACACATGTACTCCTCCCTACATATTTTTGCCAGGTTTCATGGAAATAGCTACAGATCTATTGGCATAATCTCTCACAAACATACTTAGACAACCTCCAAAAAAGGGGAAGTGTGAAACTTACATAACTTCAGTAGTACATATTGTTGTTTTTCCTTCATCCTTTTTTAAAAACATGATTTTTATTGAACTTTCATAAGACTCATTTTTATATTATTATCAATGCTTAGCAATTTAAAAAAGTAAGCTTTTTAAAAAAAGGGACATTAAAAAAAAGAGGGTGCAGCTAGGTGGTGCAGTGGATAGAGCACCAGACCTGAAGTCAGGGGGTCCTCAGTTCAAATCTGGCCTCAGACACTGTGTGATCCTAGGTAAGTCACTTAACCCCAATTGCTTCAGCAAAAACAAACAAACAAATAAATTAAAAAGTGACATTTTCCTGTTGTCCTTTATTCTTGAAGAAGACCAAGATATAGTTGAGATAATGGCATGACATGCAAATGAATTGAATTTAAGTGAGGGAAGGCTGTGCAAGATCACTTGCCTCACTTTCCCCTCACCTATTCTTTGCCTCAATTGCTATCTAGCAGTACATAACCTTGTGAGTGAAGGATGGGGGAGTCTGGGTCAGGCTCAAATCAGTTGGACTTTGAGTTTTTCTGAACCTAATTCACTATCTCCCCTTGACTTTAGTAGTCCCCAGTGTGGGTTATGGGCTTTCTTAGCCAAAGGAACTGATGAACTTGGAAATTAGTCAATCTGGGGAAAGTGAAAGAAAGTGAAATGCGAGAATTAAGTCAGCCTGAGGAAGGAAAACACTGAGAAGAGAGCATAAGGACAGGGACTGAATAAAGCAACTTTAAGAAAAACTTTGACATATGGGTCTCATTTTTCAGTATATGTAAAGAATTGATTCAAATTTTTGAGCCATTCCCTTGATGCTAAATTGTCAAAGGATATGAACAATCTTCTAAGGAAAGAGTCCAAGCTATTAATAGTCAGATGAAAAAAATGCTCCAAATCACTAATAATTTAAAAAATGCAAATTTAAGCAAATTTGGGGTTATACTTTACACATCTATCAGGTTAATAAAGATGACAAAAAAGGAAGATGACAAATGATGAAAAGATTTCAGGAAAATAGACATTCAAAAATGTATTATAGATAGATCTGTAAATTGATATCACCATTCTGGATACGACTATGCCCAAAGAGTTAAACTATACATATACTTTGACACCAAACCGATCAAAGAGGAAAAGGACCCCTATAGACAAAAATTTTTTTCTAATATCAAAGACCTGAAGGGCGAGATGTCAATTGGAATGACTAAACAAATTCTGCTATGTGAATATAAAGGGGATACTTTACAGTTATCCCTTCCACATTGCAACTTTCCCCCTTGTAGTTTCAATATATCACAAGACAGCATAAGAAATTAAATAGGAATTTGAGGGATAATCTTACTGAAGTCACAGATCACACACAAAACCCAACAGATAACTGGAAGCTTATGACTAAATATTTAACCCAAATTTTATAATAAGGTACTGCAACCACCCCATGAAAGAAAAAGGAAAATTCAGATTTCTCTGGTATGAAGGGAAGGCCAATAGTTTTATTGAGATTTTCCAGATCGCTGGATCCAGAGTTGTATCCCTAACCCTGGCAATGTGGAGAAGATAATTGTATGATGCTGTAAGAAATGAAGAAAAGGTTTTGGTGAGACCTGGGAAGAGCTAATGGAAAGTAAAGAAAACAGAACAAGAAAAATAATTTATACAATAAGTCAGAAAGTCTGTCAATAAGCTTTTATTAAGCACTTTCTATATGCCTGGCACTGTTTTAAGCATAGAAATAACATTATAAAGAGAAATAATTTTGAAAGACTTAAGAACTGATTAATGCAATGACCAACAATGATTCCAGGGGACTAATGATAAATCATGTTACCCATATCTTGAAGAAGAGGACAAGAGCTATGGCTACAGAATATTTGATATGGCAATGCAGGAATTTGTTTAACTACACATATGTGATAGGGTTTGGAGGCATATTAAGGTCAGATAAGATGTCATTGCTCTTGGGAATGACACTAAGGAACTGACTGGGGATTCTAAAGAACTGGAACATACATAGACATTCTGTGTTGATCTACCTTCTTATGTAGAATGGACATGCCCCAATGCCCCTATTACATATATTAGTTTAAAAGTTTTCTTCCCCCCCCCCAATAGAGGTAGCAAGATGAAGATAAAATAGAATTTTATTCATTAAAAACAAATACAATTTTAAAAATACCATTTCAAATAAAAATATAATCAAGGGAGGATTAATCAGAGAATCCTTAATCAGGAAGGGCCCTTAAGAGATCCTATCATGTCTGTCAGTAAGATAAACCTACCCATTGCCATATGTATGTATGTATGTATATGTGTGTAGCATGACAGGTGGATAAGTCATTCATTTCCAGGATCCAGAGGAGGTTGTTTGTGGTCATAAGCAAAATTTTTCATTCCCAAACACTAAAATACTATCTACTCATTCCCTTTTTTCAGATTTTAACACTAAGCATACGGCAATTCCCTTAATGGTGAGGAATGTATCAGCATGATGTCCCTGTCAAATCCACAGTCTCTTTGGTTGTCCCAGGTCTTCTGCTGGACCCAGGAGTCAATGCCAGGGCTCTGGCCATGAGATGACCTTGGGCAGAGGACAGAGAGACCCTGGAGCTACATATGGAAGGAGGAGGGGACCTTGCCCCTGGAGGAATCTGAGTAGGCAGACTGCCAGGGCCAGGTGGACTCCCAGATGGCTTCTGATGGGCCGTGTGCCAGCCCCAGGAGGCACAGTATGGTGGTTTCTCCCTGCATCTCCATCAAATCTGAGTGTCCCTAGGCAAGAGGAATAGTTTTGGGACCATTCTCAAGCCCTTCTGGTCCTTCTTCCTCCCCAGACTCTTCTCATCCCAGGAGTCAAGCCCTATAGTACATTCTCCTTGTAGATGGGTAAAACATAACTACTGCTTTCTTAAGTCTCTGAAGTCTGTTAGGCTTTCCCCTGGTATGGAGCTGAGAGCTCAGTGAATCCCAGAAAAGGTGAAAAAAGATTGTCCAACAGTCATATGAACAGCCCAGGAGGTCAAGAACAGAAACTGTGTAAAAGAGAAACTATAAAACAGTTATATGGGGGCATAGGATAGCTAGGTGACTCTGGCCATTTAACCCATCTCAGTCTCCTCATTTGTAAAAAGGAGATAATAACAGCACCTACATTCTAGGGTTGTTGTGAGGATCAACTGGGATAACATATATAAAGTGCTTTGGAAACATGAAAGCAATAAATGCTAACTATTATTATGTCCCTTTCAACAAAGGAGCAAATCTTACAAGGACAGCAGGGATCTTTCCTGATTTGACCGTGATGCTCCATGGGATTTTAAAAAATAAGACAGCGTGTCTATGTAACTCTACATGGGTATGCCTGTCTGAGGGTGGCTGTGAGAACATGTTACTTTGTATGTAAGAATGTAACCTGTACATCTACGAATTGTGGAATTATGTGTTCGAATGTTGTTTGTAACTCAGAGTATGTAACTTTGTATACGTTGGTCTAAGTGTGTTTGTGAGTGTTTAAGGATGGATGGATATATATTTGAGTGCATGTGACTCTAAAATATGTCATTCAATGTGATTGTGTTCATGAATATGAATGTGTAAACATGTGTGTGTCTGAATTGCATATCTTTGAGAATGTACATGTATTGTGAACTCATGTAACTATCCACGTAGTCTTTTAACTGTATGGTTATCTGTATAATGGCATGTAAGAGTCTGACAGTTTTCATGTGTCATAGTATGTGTGTGTGTGATAGGTGTGTATATATGTGTGTATATGTGTGTGAGATATGCTAAGTAGGCCAGGTCATCGTTCTTCCATACAAAGATTCAAGCCCCTAGCCCCAGATTCCATCTCAAAGAAGGTGGGCATCAGACAGGTTTCTAAGTTGTAGGTATGAGAAACCAAATCACTTTCTCTACCTGGTATCAATTTCCTTATCTATCAATGAGACGATTAAACTAAATTATCCCAAAAGATCATAGGATCAGAGAGTTAGAGCTTAAAAGGATTTTAGGGATCATCTAGTCTAAAGCTTCTTAAACTGTGGGCCGTGACCTCATATGGGGTCACATAACTGAATGTAGGAGTCACAAAAAATTGGCAAAAGGTATCAAATCTTCTATCAAGATTTAATTCTTTAGGTAAAAATAAAAAAGCACTTCCATTTCATTAGTATGCAAATTTGCTTTCATCTTTGATAAATGGTAAAATTACATATATATAAGTATATATTTATGTATATACATATGTATATAAATACAAAAAATGTTTTAAGATAAATTTCTTTATGTTTAAAAGAATTGAACATGTTTGACCTATATCAGATTGTTTGTCATCTTGGAGAGGGGGAGAGAGGGAGAGAAGAAGAAAAAATTGGAACACAAGATTTTGTGAAGGTGAATGTTGAAAATTCTTTTTGCATGTAATTTGGAAAATTCAACTGCTAAAACAGTGGAGGCTCCCACTGCCTAGGTGTGACGTTCTGAGTTCCATTCCTGTCCCCTAGAAGATGCTCCAGGGCTAGCTGAGCAAAAGAGACAGCATAGCTGCAAGAGGGACTGGAATAGACAGAAAGACTTGAGGGGTGTGTATGTGGAGAGAGTAGAAGGAATGGAGGGATTGGAAAAATGAAAGGGACAGTAAGGATGAAGGGTGTTAGAAGGATTGGAGGAGAGTTTTGAAGGCCTAACAGACCTGGAAAGATCTGGCCCTTGATGTTTCTAACCCATTTCCCCCTGATCCCAGTCTCCTCCCCCGAAGCTGGTCCTGATCATAGATATGATCTAGAAGAGACTTTAGAGGCTATATCATCCAACTCTTCCAATTTATAGATGAGAAAACTGAAGTTCAGAAAAGTGAAGTAATTGCCCCAAATCATACAATTATTAAGTGGAAGAGCTAGAATTTGAACCCAGGTCCTGACTCCAAGTCCAAGACTTATCCCACTATTCTGTGCCCATTCTATTTTCTGGACACTGCCCTATGGCCAAGGTATCCCCAAGCCAGGCCCAGCCAAATTCATCCGAGTAGGAATCCTTAGGTAGGAATGAAAAGAAGGGGAGGAGGTGATTCCATTCTGTCTCCTCACACTTTCAGACATATTCACAGCCATTTAAACACATGTACACATATCTATATATATCTTCATATCCCCCAAAGCACATTTGAACACTCATACATGCACACACACATACGTAGTACATACCCCATATTCCACTTACGTATCTACTCTCCCACATGGAGGAGACCCCCTGGGCCCCCGCCTCTGCTCTTACAGAATTCTCCCTTTACCCTCTGGCCCCAAAGACCTGATGCTAATTGCCCCTCCCCCATTTATGGATTAGGGGGGCTACCCCCCCTTGCCTGCCTTTTGTTGGGCATTTGGCTCAATGGCCTTAACCCTTGTACCATTTTGCTGCCTCTTTGAGCAGGAGCTAAGTGGGGAGGGGACTAAGGAGGGAGGAGACAAAACCAGTGTGTGGTGGGTTGGGGGGACTTTGGGAAAGGCCCAGGCATTCAGACAGCAGCTGGCCCAGCCTGCCAGGCCGAGCCCCCCAGGCAGGCCAGAGAATGCCATTGGCAAAGGGACTGCTGCCCAGCCCTCAGGGCTGAGACAATGCACCTGCTTCCCTGGGAGGGAGAGCTGTTTCACGCTTATTGGGATTAGAAGCACTAAACGTCCATCCAAATTGTGCGGATAAACAGTCTTGTGAAAACTTGTTATCTGTGTAGAAAGGGCCTCCTGGCCCCCCGCCCTCCTCAGCCCCCAGCTTTTGTGCCAGCCCTGGCTTAGGCCAGGATGGGATTTGATGAGGTTTAGTCTGGGTTCTAAGAAGTCCATTGAAGCCATGCTTTTATTGTCTGCTCTTGTGGGGACAAGAGAATATGAGGCAGGCAGGGGCCAAGCCCAGTCCGCCTTTCCAGGCCCTCTGAGAGCTGCCCAGGGGGACCACCAAACACCAGCTGAGGGCCCTCCCTGCTCAGTAAAGGCCACTAAAGACTTAGCCTCACCCTCACAAACTCAGAGCCTGCCTGGGCTCTCTCTAGTCTTGGCTGCTACTCTACACCACTTTCCCAATCCTTTGGAGAAGTGAAGTCCTCTATAACATGGAGTGATGGGAAAAAGGCTAGATTGGGATTCAGAGGGCCTGGACCTCTGTCTCCCTGACACTATTTGTATGATCTTAAACAAGTCACTTCTGTCAGCCTAACTTTGCTCATCTGTAAATAAAGGGCTTTGACTATATGACCCCAAAGATTTTTGGATCATAGATTTAACCTCAAAAGGTTTTTTAAGGTAATCTGGTCCACTTGCCCCATTTTACAGATAAGGAAACTTAGATCCAGATTAAGTTCCTGTCCAAAATCACACAGGAGAAAAATCTCAGATTCAAATCCAGGTCCTAGGAGTCCTAAACCAGAATTTCTACTTCTATATCACATTTCCTCTAAGTGCTTTTCAGGTCTAAATACTGTAATCCTGTATTCCCAAAGTTCTCTTTGCTCGCAAGGAGCCTCAGTGAAAGTCTTCTCCTGACCTCAACACTCCCTGACATAGTGTCCTTTAGTGAGAAGAGTCCAACAGGCAGAACCTAGGTTCTAGGTCTAAGTTCTAAACTCATTTCTGCCCCTTCCTACTTATATTGTAGAACTGACTGGAAGATTGGAGGAATGCTACATTCATTATGTATCTGATTTCTGCCAAACATTGTTTAAACATTTCACAATATCCTTCTGGACAGAATAGAGGGCTGGTTTCAAAACTCTTGTGGATTTCTGAACCTAAAATATGTTGCATGATGGAGTAATATCAATCTGAAAGGAAATCTGTTGTACTATCAGCCAAAGAGTTCTGCTCTTGACCTAGCTCTCTTCGACATTCTTATCAATGCCATGGAAAAAGTATCAACATTAGTCTTATCAGCTTTAAGAGGATAGGAAACTAGAAGAGAGAGTTTCCATAATATAGCATCAAAATCTTAGCAGGTTATGATGGATCAAATCTGAAAAAAATGAAACTTAAAATGTAAAAGTAAATGTCTCCATTTTAATGTTCAAAAATCAATTCCATAAGAATATGACAGAGTTGTTATACTGAGAAAGTAGTTCATATGAAAAATGCACCTGAAGAAGAGGCTTTAGAGAGTGCAATGTGAGTCAATAATCTAAAATGGTAGTCAAAAAAGTAATGTCAGCAAGCATTTATTAAGTGGTTTAGAGAGCACAATGTGAGTCAGTAATCAAGTGATAGCCAAAAAAAGTAATGTCAGCAAGCATTTATTAAATGTCTACTATGTTCCAGGCACTGTGCTAAATGCTAAGAATACAAAAAGGCAAATGTAAGCCCATTCCCTCAAGTATCTCAGTTTAATGAAAAAACCAACATGCAGACACACATAAATTAAAATGGGATCTTAGGTTGTATTGGTAGATACATAGTGACCAGAAAGAAGAAACCCATTATTCTATTTCTTCTAGCTGCCTCCAACTGTTATTTTGAAGAAAGTACTTTATAAACTGTAAAACCACAAGAAAATTTTTATCGGTTATTATGGTAATTATTATCTATCACCATCTCCTCTCTGACCTGGTTGGATCATATCTGGAATACTGTGTCCATTTCTGGGGACAAAATTTGCATGGGCATGCACAGGCTGGAAAGTGTTCAAAAGAGGATGACCAGGAAATAAAGAAGTGATTCAAAGATGTGTCATGTGCATGTCAGTTAAAGGAACTGGGGGATTTGGCTTAAAGGACATATAAAACTGACCTTTATGAGGTGGTGATTGCATTTTCATTAGAGATCTTTAAGTAGAGGCTAGAAAACCATTTATTGAAAGATGTTATGGAATAGGCAGGGGGTTGGACTCCACTTCCCGGATACTATGATTGAGTCTTTTCCCCTCTCTTAGCTTCAATTTTCTCACTAGCTCAATAGAGATAAAAAATACTTGCACCATGTAACTACCTGAACAATTGTGAGGGTCAGATCTTCTTTGCTATCTTCATCCCAATGATGAATGATTGTGGTGAAAATATTATCTATCGATGAGGATGATGACAAACACCATGATTATGACAAACTTCTCTAAGGAAATAAGATCCCCTGGGCACCTGGATGCCACAGTGGATATGAGCACTGGCCGGGCCGCCAGAAGGACCTGAGTTCAAATCTAACCTCAGACACAATACTAACCCCAGTTGCCTCACAAATTAACAAACAAAAATGAAACAGGGTGCCAAAGTCTATTCACTTCCCCCTACCTCTTCCACCTCTGATGAGGAGAGTACAGATAGAGGTTAGGGAAAGTAATACTTTATTAATAAATAAAGAAGGGCTACAATTGCAAGCTCAGCAAGAGGGCAGGCTAGCACAGATTCCCCTCCTCTATTAGATATCTGAGGTCCAGTGGCAATATGGGTTTCAGATGAAAGCCCTCCTTTCCCTCCTCCTATTCCACCTCTGTCAAGCCCACTGGATCTCTTCCCCAAACAGGTTGATAATAAATGAAGTGATTAAGGATCAACTTGTCAGAAGCTTTAAAAGATTTGAAGGGGGCAGTGAGGTTATGTGAGAGACTGCTGGGGAAGGATAAAGTTTGGTGAGAGAGCTATTATGTCCCCTCAGGGCTAGTGGGACTTCTGAAATACAAATCAGTAAAGAGCAGACTTGGATGGTGTCTATTGGTCTCTAGACCTGGAGGGGTAGAGGGACTCTTTAACTGCAATGAAATGTCAATGTAGAAAAAGGGGAAGAGAAGTGGAGGCAAATTCTTCACAAGTCAAGCCCTAGCAAAAATTGTGTTCAACTTTATTCTAAGTAAGGCTTCTTAAACTTTTTCCACTCTCAACCTCTTTTTCCCCCAAGAAATTTTTATGTGATCTTGGGTACATATCCAATTAATATTTTCACCACAGGGACACCCTAACCTCTCCTCCCTTAAACACCCCCAACCTTTGGAAAACTCCCCTACACATTACTTTTTTCTGGCCCAGGGTATCTATCCTATCAGATATAAAAAAGGTATATAAATCAAACATTGATAATAAATCATAAAGAAATTTATTTTAAAACAACTCTTTGGTATACATTTAATTTATCATTTATTACAGATGAAAGTAAATTTGCATACTAATGAGATGGATGTGCTTGGGTTTTTTTAGAATTAATAATAGCTTTTGACTTTCAAAATACATGCAAAGATAGTTTTCAACATTCACTATTGAAAACTCTTGTGATCTAAATTTTTTTCCCTCCCTTCCCCTCACCACTCCCTTAGACAGTAATCCAATATGGGTTAAATATATATGATTCTTTTAAACATATGTCCCCATTTATTATGCTGCCCAAGAAAAATAAGATCAAAAAGGGGAAAGATGAGAAAGAAAAAAAGCAATGCTTGTTTATTTTTTACATAAAAAATTAAATCTTGGTGGAATATTTGACACATTTTACTGTTGCCAAAATTTTTACAACTCCCACATTCAGTTATGTGAACCCAAAACCCATAGTTTAAGAAGTTTGCTCTAAAGAACTTCTCTGTGTATGTATGTATGAATGAGATTGTGTACAATTGTGCATATTTATATGATTAAAAGAATGTATGTGTTTATAGACTCAATCTATTAGAAGGAATATTGGTAAGGTGCCCTCCTTAAGCTCTCTCATCTAATAATGTCTAACTCCTCATACAGTCATCACCCTAACTCTAGTTCAAGCTGTCATCTCCTTTTACCTGGATTGCTATAATTGCCTCTTATTTGATCTCCTTGCCAAATCTCTCTCCTTTCCAATCCACAACGATATTCCTAAAGCAGGGAAATCTAACAACATTGTTCTTCTGCTCAAGAACGTCTAGTCACTCTTTTTTGCTTCTAACATAAAATAAAACTCCTCAGTTTAGTATTTAGACTTAACAACTTGACTCCCCCTTTTTAGATTTTTTAAAAACATTATTTCCTTTCAAGAATATTCTTGTCAAACTGGAAACTGAGTGGATGCCCATCAGTTGAGAATGGTGAAATAAGTTACAGTATGTGAATTTTGTAGAATTTTATTGTTCTATCAGAAACGATCAGCAGGATAATTTCAGAGAGGCCTGGAGAGATTTAAATGAACTTATGCTGAGTGAAATAAGCAGAACCAGGAGATCATTGTACATGGCAACAGTAAGATTATACAATAATCAATTCTGATAGATGTAGCTCTTTTCAACAATGAGATGATTCAGGTCTGTTCCAATGATCTTGTAATGAAGAGGCCATTTGCACCCAGAGAGAGGACTATAGGGACTAAGTGTGGATCACAACATGGTATTTTCACTCTTTTTGTTGTTGTTTTCTTGCATTTTGTTTTCTTTTTTTTTATCTGATTTTTCTTGTACAGCATGATAATTGTGGAAATATGTATAGAAGAATTACATATTTAACATATATTGGATTACTTCACATCAGGGGAGGAAATGAGGGGGAGGGAAAAATCAGAACATAAGGTTTTGTTAGGTGAATGTTGAAAATTGTCTATGTCTATGTTTTGAAAATAAAAAGATTTAATATTAATAATAATAAAAAAGAAATATCACCTAACAAAAAAAAAGAATTTGCTTGTCCATCCAAACTGGCCCTCCTGCTATTGTTCCCACCTCCTCTCTCCATGCCTTCGTAGAGATTACTGTTCATGCCTGGAGTTAATTCCCTCTTTATATCCATTTCTTTGAATTTCCAGCTCCCTTCAGAGTCAGCCCGGGTATCACCTCTTGAATGAGGTCTTCCCTAGTTCCCTTTGCCCTTCATTCCTCACTTTCATTCTCCCAACCTATTTCTACTGAATCTCTGCCTCATATTATTTTCTATTTACTTGGCATATACTTTACCTATTTTTGTTGTTGTTGAGGCAATTGGAGTTAAGTGACTTGCCCAGGGTCACACAGCTAGGAAGTGTTAAATGTCTGAGATCAGATTTGAACTCAGGTCCTCCTGACTTCAGGGCTGGTGCTCTGTCCACTGTGCCACCTAGCTACCCTTACTTTATCTATTTTTTTATATACCAGTTGTTTCCATCCCACCCCCCACTAAAGTCCTAAAGGGAAAGAATGTTGAATTTTTGTCTTTGCATCCCCAGTACTTAGCTTAGATAGAACCTAGCACATGTTGTTGTTTACTAGTTTTCAGTCATGTCTAACATTTCGTGAACCGTTTTGTGGTTTTCTTGGCAAAGATATTGGAGGGAGCTGTCATTTCCTTCTCCAACTCATTTTACAGGTGAGGAAACTTAAGTTAAGAAGGCCTGACTTGTACAGGCTCACACAGCTTAGAAGTATCTAAGGTCAGATTTGAACTAGAAAGATGTCTTCCTGACTCCAGCCTTAGCATTTCAATCTACTATGCCATCTAATTGTCCTAATCTGGCACATAGTAGGTGCTTAATTCATGCTTATTGACTAATTGGCTGATTGCTTTAATCCAAGCTCCTCATTCTGTAAAGGAGAAAACTCAGACAGTGACTTTTTCAAGATTTATTATCAGAGACAAAGCTTAATATCAGAGGCTTGACTAGAACCCAAGCCTTCTAACTGGCAATGTGAAAGCTAGTGAGTTCACTCCAGTGAATACTCTTTAGTGTTCTCCCCCATACCTGGAATGCGCTCTTTCCTCATCTCCACTTCCTGGTTTCCTTTAAGCTCCAACTAAAATTTCGTCTTATATAGGGAGTCTTTCCCAACTTCTCTCACTTCTAGTCTTCCCTCTCAATAATTGCTATTTACATTTTTTTCCTAGTAACATTATTTATTTTTAATATACATTATTTTATGAAACATGTTGGGAGATAAAAATCAGAGCAAAAAAAGAACCTCCCCCCAAAAAAGTGGAAAAAAAGAATTAAACATAACATGCGTTGATTTACATTCAGTCTCCTTAGTTCCTTTTCTAGATACAGATGGAATTTTCTGTCCAAAGTCTATAGGAATGCTTTGGATCACTTGAGAAGAACCAAGTATTCATAGTTGATTATCACACATTCTTGCTATTGTGGACAAGATATTCCTGATTTTGCTTGTTTTGCTCAGCATCAGTTCATGAAAATCTTTCCAGGCTTTTCTAAAATCAGCTTGTTCATTATTTTTTTTAATAGAACAATATTCCATTACCTTCATATACCACAACTTGTTCAACCATTCCACAATTGATGGGCATGCACTCATTTTTCAATTCTTTGGAAGCTGCTTCAAATATTTTTGCACATATAGGTCCTTTCCCCGCCTTTATGATTTCCTTGAGATACATACCCAGTAATGGCATTGCTGGGTCAAAGGGTATGAGTTTTATAGACCTTTGGGCATAGTTGAAAATTGCTTTCCAGAATGGTTGGATCATTTCACAACTTCACCAACAATGCATTAGTGTCCAGTTTTCCCACATCTCCTCCAACATTTATCATTATCTTTTCCTATCATCTTAGCCAATTTGAGAGGTATGAAGTGATATCTCAGAGTTGTTTTAATTTGCATTTCTCTAATCAGTAAGGATTTAGAGCATTTTTTCATATAATTATTTGGTTTTAATTTCATCATCTGAAAAGTGTTAATATTCTTTGACCATTTATCAATTGGGTATTCTTATAAATTTGACACAGTTGTTTATATATTTTAGAAATGAGGGGCAGCAGCTAGGTGTCGCAGTAGATAGAGCACCAGCTCTGAAGTCAGGAGGACCTGATTTCAAATCTGGCCTCAGACACTTAACACTTTCTAGCTGTGTGATCCTGGACAAGTCATTTAACCCCCATTGCCTCAGCAAAAAAAAAAAAAAAAAAAAGAAAGAAAGAAAGAAAAGAAAAGAAAAAGAAATGAGGCCCTTATCAGAAACACTGGCTTTAAAGATTTTCCCCCAACTTTATATTTCCCTTTTGATCTTGTTTCTATTGGTTTTGCTTATGCAAAAACTTTTTTATTTAATGTAATCGAAATTGTCCATTTTGCCCTTGATAATGTTCTCTGGTTCTTCTTTAGTCATAAATTCCTCCTTTCTCCAAAGATGTGATGGGTAAATTATCCCTTGCTCTCCTAATTTGTTTATGATATCATCTTTTATGCTCAAATCATGTTCCCATTTTGACCTTATTTTGGTACAAGGTGTGAGATATAAGTCTATGTCAAGTTTATAACATTATTTTCCAGTTTTCCCAGCAATTTTTGTCAGATAATGAGTTATTATTCCAGAAGCTGGAGTTTGAGCATTTATCAAATGTTAGATTACTGTAGGCCTTGATTTTTATGTCATATGTATCTAATCTATTCCACTGATCCACCATTTAGCCACTACCAGATGGCTTTGAAGACCAATACTTTATAATATAGTTTTAGGTTCGGTACTGCTATGCTACCATCCTTTGTATTTTTTTTTAGCAATGTTTTTAATATTCTTGATTTTTTGTTCTTCCAGATTAATTTTGTTATTATTTTTTCTAGTTCTATAAAATAATTTTTTTGGCAATTTGATTGGTATGTCACTGGACAAGTAGACCAATTTAGATAGAATTGTCATTTTTATTATATTAGCTCAGCATGAGCTACTCATGAGCAATTGGTATTTTTCCAGCTGTTTAGATCTGAATTTATTTGCGTGAGAAATGTTTTGTAAGTGTTTTCATATAGTTCTTGGGTTTGTCTTGGCAGGTAGAGCCCCAAGTATTTTATTTTGTCTCCAATAAAATAATTGCAATTTATCCCGTCTATACTTTGTTTATGTAAACAAATATTTGTCTCCCCCTTAGATTAGAAGGTCCTTGAGGACAGAATTATTTTTTGCCTTTTTTTGGTATTCCCAGTGCTTAGCACAGTGCCTGTTACATAGAAGGCAATTAATCAGTGTTTGGTTATCTGATCCCTTGTCTGTGATATCATCCTTATGTCTGTGTTACACATAAGTTGAGAGAGTTCATCTGCTTTAACCTTCCTTTCCCCTCCCTTTTCTCTTTTCTCACAAAACACTAGTAAAACTTTCTACCTGGCATTCAAGGCTCTCTACCTGTTTTGCTTTCTACAGCCTTTTCCCTTTCACACTCATAATAGACTTACATATAGTCATGTTCCCCTTTTAACCACCCAGACTAGTGCCAGGCTAATCCTTACTTTCTAAACTTGGCTCTGATTGTGCCTCCCTTGCCCTCCCTTTTAGTGCTCTCTCCCTCTGCTCAGCTAACACAAAACCTGCCCATCTTTTAAGGACAAATTGGAGTCCTTCATCCTCCTCCAGAAAGCCTTCTCTAATATCCTTCCTTCCTTCTTCCCAGACTTCAGAGAGCTTTCCCTCCTCTGAGCTTCTGATAGGATATAGAGTTACATAATAAAGAGATAATCAATTGTCTTTTGCTGGTTTTATGAGAATCAACCTTCTTCCTGACAGCCACCACCATGCTGCTTCCCTGTGTATCATCATTTCCATCATTATCACAGGTCCCAATTCTAAATAGCCTTCAAAATAAAAAAATAATAAAATAGCTTCAAAGTCTTTTGACTCCCAACAATCCTGAGAGCTAGGTAGGGAAACTATCATTTTCCCTGCCTAAGAGAAGAGAAAACTGAAATTGAGAGAAGGGAAATGATTTGCAAGTGACATAACCAATTAAGTGTCAGAAATGGAGTTGCAGTCCAGATTGAAAGGTCCCTGCTCTTTTTCAACACATTCTATCAAATAAAAAATAATTAGTGATTATGAAGGGCATGCACTGGGCCAGGATAACCACTTCCCCTGACCTGCAAAGAGTTCATTTCCCCTTTTACTGGGGCCTGGGGCTTTTTGACTCCTGTGGGAACTAATAGAGGGAATCCTACAGTTTCTATTTGCTCTGATATTGCCCAATTCTAAGCCCCTTGATCTCTCATTCTCTACAATTCTCTACCTCCTAGAACTCAGTCCCCTTTTCTTTCTCACTTCTACTCCTTGTCCTTGTCCTATCCTTCCCTTCTCTAAATATCCCCAGCCTTTGGGAGACTCCCATACACATTACTTTTTCCAGTCCTGGGTATCTATCCTGTCATCTTCTACACACACACACACACACACACACACACACACACAAAATGGGGCTTTAAACCTTATCTGCCCTCAGGCCATTAGTCTAGGCTAAGGCAGATAAACACTGCTAAGCAGCTCCGCCCCTACCCTAGGAGAAGGTTATCAATCCAACTTCAGCACCAGCCTCAGGCACCCACCAGTCCCTTTACTCACCCCTAGCCAGCAGTGGCTCCGCTGGGGACAGCCCCCCTCAGCCCAAATCTTTAACTCCCCTTCCTCTGTAGAGCTAAAGTCCTATCAACAGCTCACAACTGACACCCAATCCTTTCCTCTTTTCTATCATCCCGAATCACAGAACTTGAGGCTGGGGGTGGGGTGGGGGTTATACAGCTAACTCTTGCCCTTTGAACTCTCACTGCCCCACATCTATGAGACTTGGGGTCTACGGCAGCCTGTCTCTCATGGAAAAATAGTAATTAAAAATAATAAGCTAGAAAAGGTTTTGTGCATGGGCTGATGATGGGCTGTAGCTGGGAGTTGGGTGATGAACTCTTAGACCACAGTCTCTCCATTTTATAGGTATAGAAGGAGAGATCTCAATAAACACTAATGGTGAAAACACATGTAACAATGAGCTTACATGCAGAGTGTCTAGGACGATATCTCATCTTTCTGGTCTCTTCCCATGGAGAGAGTGGGGAGTCCACTTCTGGAACAGTCATAATGATGTGGAATAGAAGGACGTTAGCAAGACTGAATTGTTTCCAGTCTGCAAATTATGGTGCATAGATGTACTTTTTTTCAATTGGTTATGTAGCTGGAGCCGGAAATGTCTTCAAGAAGACTGAGTCACCACCTTTGGCAAGGTCTCTTGGGAGGAATCTCATTGGCTCCTTTGTTCCTGGCACCCAGTAAGAAACAATGCTTTTAAGGAACCTTATGGCTTTCTCTCTTCTAGTACCATGTAGCACTGTGCGGAAAAAAGAAAAAAAAACTTTGCTCCTTGGCATCTGCTTTTATTCTTTTCCACTTTTGAGGGAAGATTGGAGCTTCCAAGTGCATCCTGATATTCTAGGATCTGAGTTTATAGCTAGTATGTTACTGGCATCCAGAAAAGCAAGAAACAGCCTTCAACAGTGACATTTAGGCCAGTGGGACCCTGTGAGTTGCATCTAGGCATAAATTTGGTGGGACCAATATTTTGCAGGAACTATACTTTGAACAAACCTGGTCTCACCAGAGAATGAGATGGGGTAAAGTAGAGTAGGTCTTCTGGGGCGCCAGAAGAAAAATCATACTTTGTTCTTGTTACATCTTTGAAGTAAATGTCCCTTTGTAAAAACTGAGGGATATTGTAAAAAGCATTTAAATGGAACTGGAATACCACTTATTGGCACCTAACTGGGTGGAGATAGAAATACAGTCTAAGCCAGTGGCAGTAGAAAGAAGAGATTTCTCTTTCCCTCCTCCTACTCCAAACCCCTTAGGTTGTACACTAAAACCCTGAGGGGGAGATGTAACCTTTCTGCCTCTGGGAAAGTGAGCCAGAGCAAAATCACTACAAAGATCATAGATTGAGAACCGGAAGAGACTTTAGAGATTATATCCTCTCATTTTAAAGTGCTGAAATTGGTTTTGAAGTAAGTAAATAATAATACATCTGTACTAAACTCTACAGGGTGACAAAAACTTTTCCCATTTATGATTTCATGTAACCTTTCTGAAATTTAACTTTTCTCCTCTGTAATATGAGGCAGCTGGCAAGAACACAAACCACTTACATAAGGATTCTATTAAACAAGAAATAATAGGAAAACTAGAAAGCAGCGTGGCAGAAATAAGGGATTAGCCCAACATTTATACAATATCACACAGTAAGTTGCAAGTAGGTATGTAACCTAAATATAGAAGGCCAAATCATTTTTAAAAATTAGAGGAAAATGAAAGTAGATATCTTGAACTATTATGTAGAGGGTAAGAACTCTTAAAGAAATAAGGAACAACAACAATTTAAAAAAAGACATAAGAAACAGAGGTGATCATAAAAAAATTTTTTTTAAAGACTATGTACAAAATCAATGCACCAGAAAAACTACTGTTAGGGTAAGATTTTTGAATCAAATAATATCTATGATTTGAAAAAGAGCTGTATCTAAGACATAAAGAAAATTGATACAAGTATATGAGAATAAGAACCAATCTTTCAATCTCTTAATAGATAAATGTGCAAAATATATAAAATATAGGCAGCTATCAAAAGAGGAATTTACAAAGCTGCAAATAGAGACAACTAGGAGGCAAAGTGGAGAGAGCCCTTGGCTTGAAATCTGGAAAGCCTGTCTGCAGTCACTTATTGACTGTGTGACTCTAAGCAAGTCATTTAATCTCTGTCTGAATCAGTTTCCTCGTTTGTAAAATGGGGATAAGAATAGCCATTACCATGTAGAGTTATTGTAAGAAATAATATTTGTAAAGTATTTAGCAAAGTGCCTGCTATGTAGTAGGCATTAAAAATAATTGTTATAAAAAAAGAAATGCAAATTATCAACAACCAGATGAAAGAATGTTCCAAAATACTAATAAGGGAAATGAAAATTAAAATAACTCTGAAGTTTCCATCTCATACCCATCAGACAAGAGTAGAAATATAAAAGATGAAAATAGTATGTGTTGGAGGGACCGTGGAAAGAAAAGCACACTAATGTACCTTGGAGCTGTGACTGTTCCAACTGTGCTGAAGAACAATTAGAAATTGAACCAGGAAAAGATTTTGTTTGTTTGTTTTTAATGTACACACTGAACTGGTAACATAGCTACTAGGTTTATATCCCAAAAACAAAGAGGAAGGATTTATATATACACCAAAATATTTGTAGTAGTACTTCTTTGTGTGTGATAGCAAAGAGCTAGAAACAAATTATATATCCTTCGATAATTAAACAGCTGAACAAATTGAGTAATATGGACATAATGTTACCATAAGAAATTAAGAATATGAAGAATTCAAAAACACTTAGAAAAACTTATATGAACCCAAATAGGAGCAAACAGAAACAGAACCTTTATATAATGACCACAATAATATGAAGGAAAATGAAATTATAAAATCCCAGAACTCTGATTGACATAATAATTAGGCTGCTCCTCCCTCCTTTGTTATAAGGGAAGGCTCTGTTGAGGGGGAAGTATGGGGAAAGTCACTGGGAAATAATCTATAGATTTTGTGACTGGAAAAACAGAAAGATTTGGCATGTTTAATTTTTTTCTTTATTTTATTTTAAATTTATGAGTAAAACAAGAATTTCCAAAACATGGTAAAATAAAAAGATGATTGCACATGAAACTACAAATATATTCAACTTGCTGTTCCTTTAAAATATGTAATAAAGTTATTGTATAAATTTCTTTTCTTCTTTTCTTTTCCCCCTTATTGCACCTAAAAGATGGCTATTAGATATATGTATGCATGTATATATACACACACGTACATATATATAAAACCATCTATGCATATTTCTACTTATCAGTTCTTTCTCTGGATGCAGATAGAATCTTCCTTCATATGTTCCTTGTAGTTTGGATATTTATACAAATCACAATGACTTATTCACTTGAAGTCGTTCTTTTTTTTTTAAAGTTGTTCTTAAAACAATATTGCTATTACTGTATACAACATTTTTTTGGTTCTGCTCATTTCACTCTTCATTATTTCAGGCAAGTATATCTATGTTTTTCCTAAGATTACAGAGCTCATCATTTCTTATAGAATAGTAATATTCCATCATAATCATATACTACATCTTGTTCAGCCATTCCCAGTTGATAGGCATCTTCACAATTTCCAGTTCTTTGCCACCTCAAAGTAAACTGCTATAAATATTTTATAATTTTTTAGATTATTTTTATTTTTCTTTAATCATCTTTGGAAACAGACCTAATAGTGGTATTGTTAGGTCAAAAGGTATACAGTTTTATAACTCTTTGAAAATAATTCCAGATTCCTCTCCAAAATAGTTGGATCAATTCTAAATTCTACCAAAAATTTGATAGAGGAGAAAGTCTGGAAGGGAAAATGAACTCAGTTTTGCACATGTTAAGTTTGAAATACCCCAAGAATATCCATTTCTAAATATCCAGTGGATAGTTGATGATGCAAAATTGAAACTCAAGAAATAAGAGTCATGAGTCTAGCCCATGAGAACTGACGACATAACCAAGCAAAAGAATGCAGAAGAGGACCCAGAACAGAACTTTGAGGTCCATTCATAGTTAAGGGGCTGTGATATAGGTCCCATGATAGTACAGGAGCTCAAGGATGGGCCAGACTGAAAGAGAACCAGGAGAGAACGAAATCAGGAAAATCCAAAGGAGAAAGTAGCCAAGAGGAAGAAGTGGTCGATAATATAAAATGTAGATAGGTCAAGAAGGAGGTATAACAAGAAGATAATATGGGATTTTATTCTTAAGAAGTGATTATGGGACAGCTAGGTGGTGCAGTGGATAGAGCACTGGCCCTGGAGTCCAGAGGATCTGAATTCAAATTCAGACTCCAACTCTTATTAGCTATGTGATCCTAGGCAAATCATTTAACCCCAATTGTGAAGAGGAGGAAAGGAAGAAAAGGAAGAGAAGTTACTTTGTAGAAATAAGTTACCATTGAATGATGAGGTTGGAAACCACTTTTCAGAGGCTTTGGGGAAAAAGTGAGTCATTCTGAAAACTAATATGAAACTATGTCCAAAACATCATGAAATTGTTCAGAGCCTTTGACTCAACTATACTGCTGTTAGGCCTCAGAAGAAAGAAAAGAACTCATGTGTACAAAAGTATTTATAGCAGCTCTATTTGTAGTGGCTAACAATTGGAAACTAAGTCGGTGCTCGTCATTTAGAGAATGGAAAAACAAATTATGACGTCTGAACTTAATGGAATATTGTTTTGTAAGAAATAAAGAAAGATGGTTTCAGAGAAACCTGAGAAGACTTGTATGAACTAATGAAGAATGATGTGAGTAGAGCAGAGCACAAAACAATTTCTACAATAAAAAAAAATTATAGACAATTAACATTGCTAGACTCGAGAACTCTGATGAACTCAATGACCACTTATAATTCCAAAGGACTTACAAGTCCTCCCAGGAGGTGATGGACTCAAGATACAGAATAAGAAACATATTTTTGGACATGGCCAAAATAGAAATTTGTTTTGCTTCACTATGTGTATTGGTTATAAGGGTTTTCTTTTTCTTTAAGGGGGAGATAAAAGGGAGAGAAAATAAATTTTTGTTAATTAAAAAGAAGTAAAAAAAAATTTTTTTAAAGAAGAAGAATGAAAAAACTGGAAGTACCATGTGTACACATTACTTTCAAAGAATTTAGGTATGGGATTAAAGATTCAGGACAATAGCTAGCCAGGATGGTGGGATCTACTGAGGGTTGTTATTATTGCTGCTGTTCTTTATAGATGGGGAAGACTGAAAATCTGTAGGAAATAGTTTTGTATCTTTTTTTTTTTTCTGAGACAATTGAGGTTAAGTGACTTGCCCAGGGTCACATAGCTAGGAAGTATTAATAAGTGTTGTAGGCCAAATCTGAACTCAGATCCACCTGACTTCAAGGTCAACACTCTATCCACTGCACCATCTAGCTGTCCCTATAGTCTTGTATCTTGTAGGAACCAGGAAATAGGAAGAAATCAATAATTAAAGAGAAAGGAATGACAGTAAAGGTAAGGTATAGGAGAAAATGGGAGAGACAGAATACCATCAAGTGTACATTCACAGGGGTTAGCTTTGGCAATGAAGAGAGTCGTTTCAGTGAATGGAGAAAAGGAGATAAGGGATGAGAATAGGAGAATGTGTGTTGAAAAGAAAGGGAAAAGCTCTATGCAAATGGCCTCAATTTTTTTCAGGTAAGATATTAGGTGAAGCTGTCTGCTGCAGAGATGGAGAGGGTACTATGGGACATAAGGAGAGATGAGAAGGTTTGAAATAACTTCTCTGGTAAATGAGATAGAGAATTAGAGAGGAGGAGAGCTCATACAAGAACATGTACATACCTACCTATATTAAGTGTATGTACATACCTACTTGCACATGTAAGTTTCTATCTGGACATAGTCATAGTACTGTGAAGTATACATTACTAAATTGTGATCGTGTATCATCCTGTCATTTCCACTGCAAAGGTCATAGCATTTCTAGGATTTAGAAGTGGGAGGGTGATTACAGATCATCTGGTCGAGAATCTACAGATAAGAGCACACAGATGGCTCTCTCTCTCTCTGTGTTTACCCTTCCCTGTTCAGCAAAATGAGGGTTTTTTACCTGCCTGTATCCTTCGTTCGAGGATCATCCCCTACCTTTCCCACCAATTGTGTGTTCTCTCTGAGTGTGTTCCTGTGTGTATTCGTACTATCGGGCTGCGTACATGTGTATGCATGTGACTTAATGCGCTTGAATTTGCGTGTCCAAACCCGCGCCTCTGGGTATGTCCGTGCGCCTCGCGTGCTTTCCTGAGTGTGCCTCCGCGTGTGCGTGTGTCCGTGTGTCTGAGAGTGTGTGCAGCCTCCGCCGCAGCCAGGGCCCCGCCCCTCCCTTTTCCGCACTCCCTGTCAGGCCGGTGACTCAGTGACGCTTTCCTGCGGCTGGAGCCGGAGCGGAGCCAGAGCCGGAGCCGGGTGGGCCCGGGCACCTCTGGGCTGTGAGTCCGGGCTCTGGGACGGGTGGTCATTTGGTTTCGTTTTGGGTGGGGGAACGCCAGGGACCGGGGCTCTGGTAGAGGGGACGGGGGAAGCGCCAGTCACCGCAGTGGCCCCCTGCTAGGGGGAAGACGCATCTCTTGGCTTCCCTGGGGTGCGGGGAGGTAGGTGAGTGAGAGGAGGAAGGAGGAGCGTCTCCCGCAGCATCCCCCACCCCCGCCAGAGCAATGGCTGGGAATGGAGGTGGGGGCGGGGCTTGAGGGAGGCCCAGGGAGGAGGAAGAAGGGAACGGAGAATGATGATGAGGATTAGGATGCTCTGGCTTTGCTAGTGCTCCACAAGGATGGGGGGTATGTGGGGGCGCTGATTGAGCTTAGAATCTCCTGACGCTCCCCTTCCCTCCTCACTAGCCTGGATCCTTCTCCAGTTCTGGGCCTGGCCTGCGCAAGGTCTTGGAGGTAGTGGGCTCCTGTCCCAGAGACTCTCTGGTGGCAGAGCCTACGGAATTGCCGATCTTGCCAGGCTAGGTTTTTTACCTTGGTGAATACCAGATAATTAACACTCACTTCCATATGTGTAATTAGTTATACATATATGCAAGTATCACATAGATACACATTAAATATGCCTTTACACTGTGTATACATGGAAACACAGGTACACTATCCAGGTATATTGCACACAGAAAAAAAAAATATGTGTGTGTGTGTGTGTGTGTGTGTGTATACACACACACACATACATATACAGCACACAATAAATACATGTATACAACTCTATACATGGACATATAGCAACCCACACATACATACATGTAGCCAAATGTATATACAGTGTCAGATGCACACACATGCTTGGTGATTTGGAGATGTATTAAAAGACAATTCTATAAAAATATTTTGTCCAATCCTCCCTCCCAACACTTTGTGGTGGCCATTTCCCTTTCTTTATCTTTTGTGGTCTTCTGATCATTGTCCCTGTCTTGCTAGGTGGCCTGGCAGGATAATTTCTTATTCTGCAACTTTATTCTGCCAATATATAAAATGGATGTAGTTGATGTAGTTCTCTGTGAGTTCAAATTCAAACTAGAGCAAGTATCTTTGTTCTATTCCCTGCCCATGGAAGTTATTCAAAGGAAGTGTAATGACTGATTAGATCTAGAGAAAAGGAGAGAACAGACAGAGCTAGGTATAATGGGCACCATAGCAACACAAGGTAGAGATATAAAGGACCTTCTAATGTGGAAGCCAGGAGGAGTCCGACTCAGCTATTCAAAGCCTTTCTACTCAACACCACAGTGTTCTAGTCTATCTAGTAATCAATCAATCAATCAACTAACCAGTATTTTATTAAGTATATATTATGTGCTAGACATTGTGCTAGCCCTCAATCAACTAACAAGTATTTTATTAAGTATATATTATGTGCTAGATATTGTGCTAAGCCCTGGAAATATAAATACAAAAGTAAGATAGGTTCCACCCTCAAAGGCCTTGAAAGTAGGAGGTGGGAGTAGAGAAAAGAGACACATGCACATTAATAAGTAAAAATAGGACATTTGCCAAAAATGCATGTCAGTAAGTAAATATGATATATATGTATATGAATAATGTAAATGAATAAATATAATGTATGTAAGTAAATGAATAATATAAAGTATAAAGAATATGTACACCAAAAAGAAAATACTAAATATAGATTTTTTTTAAAGTACACATGGTTGGGGGAGGAGTAGGGACTGGGAGGATCCAGAAATGTCTTCTAAACAGGGTGGCTCTTGAATTAAGCCTTAAAAGGAACTGGGAATTATAAGAAACAGCAGGGAGGAAGAAGAGCAGTCTATGCAAAGGTATGGGGACAAGAGAGGAAATGTGGGGAAGAGCAAATATTCCACTTTGGCCAGAACCTAGAGTGAGTGAAAAAGAAGAATATCCAATAGGTTTATGAATAGATTCTGAAAAACTTGAAATGTCTAACAAAGGAATTAGTATTTTATTCTAGTGAAAAATGGAAGACTGCAATTTCTTGAACAGGAAATGACTTGGGCAGTCTTTGACAACTGTAGAAATAGAATCTCAGAGTCACCAAATCTCAGGGTTTAAGGAAACACTTTCGATTAAATAGTCCAACCCATATACAAAAGGAATCCCCCATCTAATTTATGGACCAAATGGTCCTCCAAGAAGTGCTTGAATCCTTTCCAAGAGAAAGAACCTCCTATTCCCATAGGCAGACAGCCTTTTTCTTCTCTGGACAATTCCATTTTATTATTTTTTCTTCTCTCTCTTCTCCCCCCTCCCTGTCTGTCTGTCTTTTTCTCTGTCTCATTCTTTCCCTCTCTCTGTCTTTCCATATCTCTGTCTCTCTCTGTGTGTGTCTCTCTGTCTTTCTCTCATTACATTTTAAGTTCCAAATTGTCTCCTTTCCTCTCTCCCTACCCCCACGATGCTTTCTTCTATTTATCAGTCCTTTCTCTGGAGGAGGAAAGCATTATTTTTCAAGGATCCTTTATAATTAATTTGAGTATTTATAGTACTCAGAATAGCTTGGTGTTCACAATTATTCTTTGGATATTATTGCTACTGCATACAATTTTCTCAGTTTCACTCACTTTGTTTTTCATTATTTCAAACAAATCTTTCCATGTTTTTCTTTAGTCAATATGCTCATAATTTTACATATTATTTATATATGTGTTTGCAGATGTTAATGCATATAATTTCCCCCAATTACTTGTCAAAACAATTTAAAAATATTTTTTAAAGTTTTAAGTGTCAAATTTTATCTCTTCTCTTCTGTCCTTCCCCATTCCCTGAGACAAAAAGTAATTAGATATAGATTATACATATGCATTATGTAAAACGTTTCCATATTGGTTATTTTGTACAAGAAGACTCAAATAAAAGGGAAAAATGAAAGAAAGAAAGTAAAAAAGAGCATGCTTCAGTCTGTATTCAAACAATATCAGTTCTTTCTATGGATCTGGGTAGTATGCTTCATCATTAACCCTTTGGGATTGTCTTATATTGCCAGAAATAGCTGTCATTCACAGGTCTTCATCAAACAATGTTGCTGTTATTGTATACAACATTCTCCTGATTCTGTTCACTTCACTATGCATCAGATCATGTAAAGCTTTCCAGGTTTTTCTGAAATCATACAGCTTGTCATTTTTTATAGCACAGTAATATTTCATTACAATCATATACCACAGCTCGTTCAACCATTGATGGACATCCCTTTGCTATAATGCTTAGCCACCACAAAAAGTAGTTCATAGTTTCTTACAAAACAGTAATATACTATTACAATCATGTATCACATCTTGTTTACTCATTCTTTAGTTGATGAGCATCACCTCAATTTCCAGTTCTTTGCCATCACCAGCTTCATTATTATTAGGAAGTTTTTCCTGATACCAAAATTAAAATGGATTCTTTATCACTTCTACTCATCGATTCTGGTTATACTCTCTGGAACCTAACAGAGGAAATCCAACCTCTCTTTCATTTGATCTTGAAATACTTGAAGCAGCTATCATGTCCCTACTGAGTCTTCTATGAACTAAACATTTCAACTTCCTTAACCTAAACTCATTTGACTCAAGATTCTCCATCACCTTTGGTGCCCTCATCTGGATGTTCTTCAGCTTTCCATAATGTCACTTAGAACTGAACCCAGTACTCTAGGAGTGGGCTGACTACTGCAGGGTACACCTTATTCCTAGAAACCATACCTCTTTTAATGATGCAACCCAAGGGGAAATCAGCTTTTTTAAATGCTGCATCACATTGCTAACTCATATTGAGTTTGAATATAGAGTCTGTCCTCCTCCACTGAAATTATATATTTTTTCAAACTGTTGTCTAACCCTGTCTCCCCTATTCTGTAGTCATAAAGTTGATTTTTGAACCCAAATTTAAGACTTTATTTATCTCTTTGGAATTTCACTTATTGGATCCAACACAATGTTTCTGCCTATGGTGAATAGAGTGCTTACTCAGATATTTAATTTAGCTGTGTAACTCTGGGCAAGTCTCTTAAACCCTTTTAGTTTCCCCATCTGTAAAATGGGGATAATAATGGTAGCTGCCTCAGGGTTGTTGGGAAAATCAACTGAGATAACATGTAAAACATTTTGCAAACCATAAAACGCTATATAAATTCTAGTTGTTATTATTATTATCACAGTCATTTCAGTCATGTCTATTTTTTCATGATCCTATTTGGGATTTTATTGCCAAAGATATTGGAATGGTTTGCCATTTCCTTTTCCAGCTCATTTTACAGATGACAAAACTGAGGCAAACAAAATTAAATGATCTGTTCAAGAACACACAGCTAGTAAGTGTCTGAGGCCAGATTTGAATTCAAGAAGATGATTCTTCTTGATTCCAGGCCTGGCACTTTATCCAGTGCATCACCTAGCAGCATTATTACTATTAGTATTAATGTTAGTCATTAATATTAATATGACTATTATCCATTGTGTTAGCTATTCCTCCCAACTTTGTGCCATCTGTAAATTTTATGAACATGTATACCTTGATAGTTTTATCCAAATCACTAATAATTGAGGCAGGTTGTCTTAACACATAGAGTGCCAGTAAATAACACTTGACTTTGAAGCTTACCTGAGAGGTTTATTACTTGTGTGACCGTGAGCAAGTTAAATAACCTCCATGACATTCATTCTACCTTTCTTTAAAATGAATACCCCCTCCAGGTCTAAATGGGTGCTTCTGTAATATATAGCACAGGGAAAACAATTTGAGGCATGCATATGGGTTAATGGATAAGAGTACAGAATATGGAGTCAAGAAGATAAAAGTTCAAATGTAGTCTCAAATACTTAACTAGTTGTGTCTTCCTGGGCAAGTCACTTAATTCTGTGTGCCTCAGTTTTCTTATCTATAAAATAGGGATAATAATAGCACCTACCTTCCAGGATTTTTGTGAAGATAAAATGAAATAATATTTGCAAAGTACGTAGCACAGTACTGGCACAAAGTAGATGCCATAAAGATGTTATTATAATAATAATAGCTATTATTATTACTGTTACTATTGTTATAGATCTCTTGGAAAGTTCACTGGAGAATTCCTGCCATGTTGAAATTGAACCAGTCTGGTTAATCATTAAATTCTAAAGTCCTTTGATTACTTTCTCATCTAATCTGTATGTGTCTTGTGTTCTCTATAAGAATAGTATATAATTTTTAAAAAGAATAATATAAAATGCCTTCAGGTCCAGCTATGTGGCACCATGGATAGAGCCTTGGGTCTGGAGCTAGGAAGACTTGAATTCAAATCCAGCTAAAGCAAGTTATTTATCCTCTAATGCCTCAGGTTCCTTATCTGTAAAATGAAGATAATAATAGCACTTATCTTGGAGGATTTTTGTGAGGATCAAATGAAATAATATTCCTATTGCATTTTACAAATATTAAAATTCCATACAAATGCTATTAGTATTCTATTATACCTTATAGAATGTTTTGGTAAAATCTAGGCTAACTATTAATTTAGCATGTTCCCTTATCTACTAGTTTAATTGCTCCATTGAAAAAGGGGAAATAAGATGACACTAGTAGGACTCATTCTTGATGAAAGCATTCTTTGCTTTTGCTTTGCAATATACTATTACAATCATGTATCACATCTTGTTTACTCATTCTTCAGTTGATGAGCATCACCTCAATTTCCAGTTCTTTGCCATCACCAGCTTCATTATTATTAGGAAGTTTTTCCTGATACCAAAATTAAAATGGCTTTGCAAACACTAGTTCTTTTTCTCTCTGTTCTTTCACTACCTCCTAAATGACCCTATGTAATGATCCCTAGAAATGAAGTCAAGGTCACCAATCTTTATGAGAAAAGTGGTACAATATTTGTTTTTCTTCAAGCTTGAAATACCGTCCTCACTACCTACAGTCTTTCGACTGTTACCGATAATACCTCAGTAATCTTTCAGGACCAGAGACTGTAGTTCGTCTGGTCCAGATGTCTCGAATCCATCAAGAATAATTTACCACTTCTTTACTTCTTTTGGCAATCAACTCCCTCCTCACTCTGTCTATTCTGTCCTTTCTTCTGAAAAAGTCATTTTCCTTGACAGAGAAAATAAAAGGAAAATGGGAATGAATGGATTAACCCTGTCTTATCTCTGTTGTCTGTTATTATTATCTCATATACCTGAAGAAAAGCTCCTTTCCCTTTTTTGATCTTCCTTTTTCTCTGAATACTGGGGTTTTTTTTTAAAGAAAGGAAAGAAAAAAAGAAGAAAGGAAGAAAGAAACCTTTTGTGTGCATGTACTTAACTCCCTTCCAGCCTTAGCTCATTCTGAGCTTCAGCATTTCTGATGCTATTTTTACAGGACCATGCTGTGCTGTTATATTCATCCTGTATTACCTGGTCTTGCTTTTATTTTCTGTACATTTCTGTTTAAAGTCTAAGTTGGTTGGTGAGTTGCCTCTGTATCCAGGAATCCAAATCTAATTCTCAGACGTCACCTTTTTTGCTGTTTACTTTTGAAATGAGATTTCTGTAGCACATTCATTTGGAAATATCCAATGGGCAATTAGTAATATGGATTTAGAACTTGGAAGAGAGACCATCACTGGAGATTTCAATCTGAAAATCTTCTAAATAGAAACGATGTCACCATTTCATATTTCTGAGAGAGAGAGAGAGAAAACCCATTGATTGGGTTTAGCAACTAAAAGATCATTCCTAACCTTGGAGAAAGTAGTTTTAGCTGTAGTTTGAGATCAAGAGTCAGATTATAAGTGATTGGGAGAGGAGAGGAAGAGAAGGCAAGAATTGTAAAGAGCTTTGTATCTAAGAGTTTGGCTTGAGGGTGGGTAAGTGACCTCTACAATTCCTTTTACCCCTAAATCTGTTGTTTCTTGTTTGCTTGTTTGTAATTCTTTAATAAAAGAGACTTTATTTGCTTGATGGGAGATCTAAAGTTTTACAGCTTTTCCCCAATAAAGGGCCAACTGAGAGTCCTAAGAAGTCCTAAGAAGAAGATTCCTAAGAAGGATTTTTAGCTGTCCTTTGTGTTGATTTTTCCCATTCGATTTGTAAGCTCTTTGAGGACCAGTACTATCTTTGTTTTTATTTGTATTTGATTCCCCAGCATTTAGCTCAGTGCCTGGCACCTAGAAGGCATTTAATAAATGCTTACTGACTAATTTATGCACAAGGCAATTTAAGTCAGTAAACATTGCCAGGCACTGTGCTAAGCTTAGGGAACCAGAAAGGCAAAAGATCTCTGCTGTCTAAGAGCTTATTGTCTAATGGAAGAGGTAGAGGTGGGAGAAGGCATTAGTAGCTACAGGAAACAGGATAGGCTAAGGGAACAGATGGTGTTTCAATTGGGCTTTGAGAAGTGGTAAAGAGAGATGGCATGGAAGGCCTGGGAGACTACTTATACAAAGGCCCTGAGGTGGGAGATGGCACACTGGGAAAGCTCCTGTCCCCTCCTCCTCTTCACTTTATAGGATTCTTCCTTAGCGCTCCTGGTCATCCTTTCTCACTCTTGTTACAACCCATTAAATTTAGCAAACATTTATTAAGCACCTACTGTTAATAAGCTCTGATATCAGCGCTATAAATACAAAAGATAAAATATTTTTTCTTTACTTTTTCTCTTCAACAGTCAGGATGTTTGCAGTGCAGCCTGGGGCTCCCGAGCCCCCATTCCTGGGGGGCCCACCTGCCTCTGTATCTCAGCATGACTATGAACCCGACAGTAACTCCAACTTTGTGGCCAGCACCTATGATGCCAATGAGAACTGGAACCGGGGACTCGGGGGAGCCAGGGGGCCGGGTCTAGGAGAGGGGGAGCTGACCCTCGCGCAGAATCTGCCCTCAGTCCCCTCTGACAACCAGGCTCTCCTGGGAAAGAGGCAGGCCTCTGCCCATGGGCTCCTGGGGCCCCAGCCCGAAGGCTTCTTCCTCCCTAGGGCAGGGGAGATGCGCAGCCCACCGGAGGGGGCCGAACTCCCCATAGCTGCAGGGCCTGAGCCAGAGAAGGGGGATGGGGTGGGGGCCACAGCTGCTGCCGGCTCCCCCTTGGAAGATATCGGCTATTCCAGCAGCTCTCTGAGTGTTGAAAGCCCTGAGAGCAGCCCAGGTCCCTCCTGGGACACCCCCAGCCCCTGTCCTGGCCCCCCAGAGCCCGGCCCGGCCCCCGATGCCTTCCTACCCACCGTGACCCAAGCGGTGCAGCAGCTGCTGGCTCGGGAGCGATACAAGGAGCAAGAGAAGGAAAAACACCACGTTCACCTGATTATGTATCGTCGCCTGGCTTTGCTACAGTGGATCCGAGGCCTCCAGGGCCGCCTGGCTGGCCAACAGGCCCGGCTGCAAGAGAGCTTTGACACAATCCTAGACAACCGCAAGGAGCTCATCCGAGGCCTCCAGCAGGGGCTGCCACCTCGACCCCAAGACAGGGGCTGAATGCTGACTCCTTCCCAGCCTCCCTTCCCAGCCTCCTCCCCACTCTGTGAACCATTGCTTCCTAAAGTCAGTCTCACCTGGGGTCCGCTGTCATCAGCTTTCCAGGAGCTGATGATCCTCTTTGGGGGTTCTCCCAGCCCTGCTTCCCCTTCTCCCTGCTTCTTAGGAAGGCCCCCAGCATCATCACCATACCCCTCCCCAGACACCCTGTGCTTCTCTGCTAGGAGATTTATGGGAGGTAGTGGTCATATTTTCAGATTATCCAGAATTTGAAGAATCTAGTTTGTCCCTCCCATCACCTCCATGGTAGAGATTAATCACCTGTGAGCACCCTGCCTAGAATGATAGATTGTCAGAACTGAGAAGGCCCTTAGACACCTCATCATTCAAACTCCTCAATGGGCAAGTAAGGAGATTACTGCCCAGAAAGGGGAAGGAACCCAAAGTGTAATTACAGAGTTGGGAGCAGAACTGAGATTAGAAACCAGGTCTTTTAGTCCAGGACTTGACTTGGAGTTCTGCCTTCTCAACCAGATTCTTTACCTGAGTTCTGACCACAGTCACCTGAGAAAATGGTTATCGGTAATATTCATTTATGACATCTCAATAAAAAAGAATGTACATTTATAACTTAGAATGTAATGAACAAGATGTTTAAAATGTTGAGCAAAAGCTGTCTCTGAGTCTTCTGTGCTAAACTCAAAGTATTTTGGACGTTGAATTTATTTGATAGTATTTTTTTTAAGCAGCCTGCCAACGATAGGCATTCTGAAGCTCAGTCTTGCAAGGAAGAATACTGGGACTAATGAGTGAATGAATGAATGAATGTTGTCTAAGAAGGCTACCTGGCATAGGGCAGTCCTTTGGGTCTCTGGGGAACTGAGACCCTGAGACAGCTACTCCTCCTGTTCAGTTTTTGGGAACTGGGAAAGAAATGAATTGCAGGTCATTAGGGGCATTCAATAGTGCATAGAGCGCCAGGTTTGGAATCAGGAAGATCCATTTTCCTGAGTTCAAATTCAGCTTTAGACACTTTCCCAGCTATTTAATTCGGAGTAAGAATTTAAGCTCTGTTTGCCTCAGTTTTCTCATCTATAAAATGAGCTGGGGAAGGAAATGGCAAACCGCTCTAGTAGCTTTGCCAAGAAAACCCCAAATGGGGTCACAAAGAATCAGACATGACTGAAAAACAATTGAACAAAAAATCAGCTCTAAATCTATTATTCTCCCATGCAACTCATAACTGTATGGGAATATTCTTTGAGAAGTGGTGATCTAATTTTTATTTAAATGCCTCCTTGCTGATCAGTTTAGTTGTGTGACAATTCGGGACCTCATGTAGAGTTTTTTTGGTAAAGATATTGGACTGGTTTGCCATTTCTATTCCATTGCCATTTTGCTCATTTTACAGATGAGGACACTGAAGCAAACAAAGCTAAGGCACTTGCCCAGGGTCACCTGGCTGGATTTGAATTCAAGGCTTCCTGACTCCAGGCCCAGAACTCTATCCACTGGACCATCTAGCCACTCATTCAGAACTGGATAGTTATCTAATCCAACCCCATCATTTTATAGATGAAGAAACTAAGAACTAAAGAGTCTATTATGATCCTAGGAATAAGCGCATGTGAACATCCAGATGGGTTGTGTTATTTTAGGACCTCAGTTTTCCCATCTGTAAGGTGGGGAAGTTAGTTAGGGAGACTCTTTCTAAGAGGTCATACAGCATTTAAGTTTGGATCTGAAATTATAGAAGCTACTGGCTGGCCAAACTGGCCCTCCCTCACTGGGGCAGGGAAAGGAAAATGGTTGGATTCTTAGGCATTTCTTAAATCTTCAGCTGTGTCTGCCCTCAGGCAGGCAGTCACCCTTCCCCATTCTCCTTTCTCCTTTCATAAATTTCCTTTAAGAGCTTTAGGCTGTTTGTTTTCCAAGAAAGTTTCCCTTTGGATCTCTAATATTAGCAGCAATACAACCTGAACTGAGTTCTACAATATAAAAGAGAAGACTCAATAACAGAGACTCTGCTCTCAATGACCACTCGTGTGAGGGGGAAAGGTAGCTCTGTTTATATGAAGTGTTTGGTATAAAGGAAGGCACAGACCTGGAACACACATAGGTGTCCTAGAACACACATCCAGGGGCTCGTAAAAATTTCTTGGGCAAAAAGGGATCACAAGTGGAAAAAGTTTAAGAAACCCTGTTCTAGTCCAATTCCTTAATTTTATAGGAAGTGACTTGCCTAGAGTCATAAGGGCAATTAAGTGGCAGATGTGGGACTTATTGACAGCCACACACTCTACTCAGCGTGTCCTAATTTGGCAGGGTCTCTCTTTATCCTGACCACTCTCCTTAGGACACCAGCTTGGACTCTGGCAGGAGAAACAGCATGGCCTAGTGGAGAGATAGCTAAACTTAAGAAATCCTGGGTTCAAATGCTCACTCAGATTTATCAGCTGAGATCTTAAGCTGCTCACAACTTCTAAGGACACTGCCTAGAACTTAACTAAATAATTAATGGATTGATGATTTATCAGTGTCCTTCCAAAAATATGACACAAAGAACTGAACATCATGTTCCAGACATGGGCAGATTGGAGCAGCACAAAGTGAGACTAACCTTATTCATCTAGGTACAATAATTGTCTTAATAAAATGATATGGATATATACATATTATATATCATACATATATTATTATTACACATATTATAACCATACATGTTATTCATATACATATAATATATATTATGTATACTATATATTATACACATATTATTATACATATTATACTTATACATAATATACACATTACATATATCATTACATATGCACATATTATATATATATATGATTGTATTAGGAATTCTAATATCACAGGCTGTGAGGGGCAAATCAGCAATACTTTTCGTTCTCTCTGTATATACTGTTTCTTACTCATAATACTCCACCTTTACAAAGAAAAGAGGAAGGTGCATTTTCTTAACTCTTCTCAGCAGCCAAGCTCCCACAAGTGGGTATTTTTTGAAGTACTTATAATGACTGTCCCAGCTACTATGCTAAGCTCTGGAGTTGCAAAGATAAACCTGAAAACAAAAATAAAAATAGTTGCCCTTATCTTCAAGGAGGTTACATTCTACTAGGAAGTTATGAATATAGAACATATAGAAAGATCAGTGTAGATGTGGTACTTTGAGGAGGAGGGAATGTCACAAAAAAAATTAAGGCAGCCTTTTTGATTGGTTTGGAAAGGCTCTGGGTAGGAGGTGGCCTGTGAGCCATAAAGGAAGCTAAGGATGCTTTGAGGTAGAGGCTGGGAAGGAATGCATTCCAAGTATGGGATGATGATCTATTCAAAGGCACAGGGTCTGGAGCTGGAGTGCCAGCTCCGGGGAAAAAGCAGCAGACCAGTGGTCTGAAATATTAAGAGAGCTAATATGGGACCGGCTTAGAGAAGCAGATTGACCCCAGATTGTGAATGTCTTTAAATGTCATGCTCAGGGGATTAAATTTTATTCTAGAGGCAACAGAAAACCACTGATGTTTTTATAAGAGAGGAGTGATATGGTCAGATGTACTTTGGAAACTCTAATACAGAGAGCACAACTCTGATGGTCTTTCTTGATCCTTCTACATGAAGTCTTTCTTGATTCCTCAGGTTTCGAAACTAATGAATACTCCCCAATTTTCTAACTTTAAAAATAGGAATTAATGAATGATAAAACATTAAATATTTGCTATGTTTAAGGCACTGTGCTAAGCAGTGGGAATATGAATACAAAACACATAGACTGCCCTGAAAGAGCTTACATTCTAATATGGAAACGTAACACAATATGGAAGAGTGGCCAGGAAGGGTTGTTTTACTTAAGAGAAGTCACAGGAATGGTGAGTAGAGATGTAGCATAATTGATTGAAATGTCCTTTCTAGGAATGGGGCTGATAGTTTGATCATTGTTCCCAGAGCAAGATATGAAAGGAGGGAGGATCCTGGAAGCAGCACAGCAAGAAAACGACCATAATATAAGAGTGATAAGTCTGTGTCTGAGTCTACGTACTAAATTCTTATTAATCAGGAGCTCAGGGCTCTAGGGAGAAGGTTGATTGCCTGTTAGGAGGTAGAGAGCATATGCTATCTCATCCCTCCTCTCACTTCCCCTTGATTGTAAGCTCCTCCAGGTACTGCAGGTAAGAGCTGGGTAACAAAGGTGTATGAGCAACCCAGGAAAAGGTCTTAGTAAGCCATCAGAGGTGCTAATCACACACAGTAGAATGGGATGAGAACAATTTGTTCAAATAGCCATGAAACAGGGGCTATGGAGCACTTATCCCTTGGTCAGACATCAAAAATACCAAGGTCACCCACTGCATTCTGGGTTATCACAGTCATTTGTTTTTGTTTTTTATAAACATTTTTATTTTCAAAACACATACATAGTTTTCAACATTCATCCTTGCAAAATCTTGTATACCAAAAAAATTTTTCTCCTTCCCTTTCCCTCACTCCCTCCCCTAGATGGCAAGTAATCCAATATATGTTAAATATGTGCAATTCTTCTATCTAAATTTCTACATCTATCATGCTGCACAAGAAAAATCAGATCAAAAAGGGGGAAAAATGAGAAAGAAAACAAAATTCAAGCAAACAACAAAAAGAGTGAAAATATTATGTCCTATATTGGATTGCTTGCCATCTGGGGAGGGGGTGGGGGAAAAGGAGGGAAAATTTGGAACACAAGGTTTTGCAAGAGTCAGTGTTGAAAATTACCCATGCATATGTATTGAAAATAAAAAGCTTTAATCAAAAAAAGAAAAGAAAAGAAAATACTATGTTGTGATCCACACTCAGTCCCCACAGTTCTCTCTCTGGGTGTAGAGGACTCCATCACAAGTTCCAGTGGGAACTGGCTTGAATTACCTCCCTGTTGAAAAGAACCACGTACATCAGAATGAATGATTGTGTATTCTTGCTATTGTTGCGTACAATGTTCACCTGGTTCCACTCACTTTACTCTTATTTGGATATATCATAGAAGGAATTCCTTTACAAGGGTGGACTGGAGGAGGGAGCCATTGAGGTCTCTTCCACTTTTAAATTCCATGACAGTAAGTCTCCTTCTACCTCTAATTTAGAAGTCTTCGGTTCTATGGCTGTGAGCTCTTAGGGAAGAAGGGCGTTCCAAAGAAACCTTGGAAATTCAATAAGAGGAAATGACTCATCTCTTCCTCTCCAACTTCTGTCAGGAATCCTAGAATATTGGAGCTCAAAAAAAGAGATTCAGTGGTTTCCAGCACAAGTCCATGGCCAGTTTCCATGATCCATAAAGCATTCATAATTCAGGGCACATTTTGTTCATCCATAGGTCATAGTTCTCCGAGCCACGGAGGGCCATCATACAGAGACTTGGGAGGGAGCTGCTTAGAGGCAACTAGGTGGTGCAGCAGGCCTGGAGCCAGGAAAATCTGGCTTTCAATCCTGCCTATGTGATCTTGGGCGATTATCTAATCTCTGCCTGCCTCAGTTTCCTCAAATATTAAATAAGGATCTTATGATCCTTAGCATTTTCATTAGAACTGTGAAAATCAAGATATCTATATAGCATCCACTATGTACCTATACATAGTAGGTGTTTAATAAATGCTTATTTCCTTCCACTTCCAGAGCATTAAAAATGAGAAGCAGTCCCTCCAGCAGTAGAGAATTTAAGCTCGCTATTTTGTCATGCCCATTGCTCTACACTGCCTACTTTGACTTAGAAAACAGCGATCTAATCCATCGCCTTCTACAGACACACTCCTTTAACCCCCATCTGTGTCAAGATGGTAAAAACACTATTAAGTCCCTCAAAGTGTATGTGTATGTGCCTGGTGTGGGATAATGGACAGAGACCGAGAATGAACAGGCGGGCGGACCTGGAGGAGTCGATCTCTGGGGTCCCTCTCTGGATCTGCGATGTTAAGACTCTCAGAATGAGTGAGTGGGGCAGGAGGGGGTGAGAGCAAAGGGGAGCCGGGACACATCCCCCTTCCCAGCAGCTGCTTCGTCAGACTCCCTAATCCGTGGGCCCTCCCGGGGGCCGCCCACCTCTCCTGCCTCCTCCTCATGAACCAGCAGCAGGAGGAGGAGGAAGAGGAGGGCTCAGTGTCAAGCTTCTTTTCAAAGGCTGATGGGCCCTTTCGGGCCCCCCACGTGTAGCCACTTAACCCCCAGCACAAAGGGCCAAATGAATGGGCCCAGAGCAGCGGCTCGTGCGAAGGGGCCCAGGCTCAATGGGTCTCGGGAGCTGGGTGTATCAATTGCTTTGCTTCAGCAGCCCTCTATAGTCAGGGCATGTGCCTGGGGCGGAGAGGAGGCGGGCTGTAGGGACCAGGATGGGGTGTCACTAACCAGGCAGCTGCCTCTTGGTTTTTATTAAGCAATGATTTATTCATCCCTATGGACCGAGAGGGGCCTAGGGATGGGCAGGGGGAGCAGGCACCATTGAACTAAGTTATTCCTGCAGAAAGCTCCCTGGCTCTTGGGGATCTGTTAAGATAGTAGTGAGGGGAACATAATTTCTCATTCCCTTGCCCTGGGGGTTTTTCCTTGTCCATTCCCCTGCCTCCAATACATCCTCTTAGACATCATCTTTGTTCTAAAACACATCTCCCTCAGGATAACACATATGACTTTATACCCAGATACCAAGGGATATATCTAGGAGCACCACAGAGCAGGGAAGGGCAGTCTGAGTGAACTGTGTCTGTTCCTCACTTTCCCATAATCCAAGAATTGAAAAAGACATCAGGTACCCTCTGGTCCAACGTGTATTAACCTGGGGTTCACAGAACGTCAAAGAGGTTTTTTATTTTATTTTATGTTAAACATATTAATATATATATACATATATTAAATCCAATATAGGTATACGTATTTATATAATCATCATGCTGCACAAGAAAAATCAGATCAAAAAGGGAAAAAATGAGAAAGAAAACAAAATGCAAGCAAACAACAATAAAAAGAGTGAGAATGCTATGTTGTAATCCACACTCAATTCCCACAGTTCTCTCTCTGGACCATCTAAAGATGGCTCTCTTTATCACAAGACCCTTGGAATTGTCCTGGATCATCTTACTGTTGAAAAGATCCAAGTCCAAAAAAATTGATCATCCTATAAACTTGTTGTTGCCATGTACAAAGGTCTCCTGGTTCTATTCACTTCACTAAGCATCAGTTCATGCAAGTCTCCCCAGGACTCTCTGAAATCATCCTCCTGATCGTTTCTTACAGAACAATAATATTCCATAACATTCATATACCGTAACTTATTCAGCCATTCTCCAACTGATGGGCATCCTCTCAGTTTCCAGTTTTTTTTTTTTTTTTTGCCACTATAAGAAGGGCTGCCTTTGTGGATAGATTTCAGGAATCTTTGAACTTAGGTGGGATAAGAATTACATCTCTATGTCAGTATAATTAGTTTCTTTCAAAGTTCCATGTATTTTATTCTATGTATTTAATAAATATTATCCTGAGACAAATGGAACAATATCTGATTTGGTTTCTGTCTGTTTTACTAGTACCTAAAACAGTATCTAACATAGAGATTATACTTTGAAAATGCTGAATTGAAATGAATTAGTGCCAGGACTGCCCCTGGGGCGGAATGAAAAAGGATTGCCCTCCCCAGGAATCCGTGAAAGAGGTAACTACAAAGTGCCACATCTCAACTCCAATCCCTAGACTTGACAGTGGAAGGAACAAAAAGATACTTGGACCCAGTCTCATGGCCTTAAAGTGGGAAGTGACAACAAATGTTATCATTCTTTATTCAACCAGCTCCCTACCCAGGTTAGGGAAAAAGGGGAGAAGGAGAGATCAGGGGTCATTTTGTTTATTACTTTCTCTTTGTGAAGCACTATCCCTAATCCAGCCCTGACAGATGAGATTCACTCCTTTTCAAATTGGAAGATTACTTGTAGAAACTTTGGGGAAAGGAGAGAAGATTGAGAATAGAAATTCTTGAGGGAGAGCTTGAACAAGCATTTATTAAGTGCGAGTTATAGTGCTAAGAACTGGATAAGGATAAAAGAAGATTCCTGAAAGTCTGAGGGAAGAGAGGAATAAACATAGAAGGGAGGAGAAAGGGATAGATGTCAAAAGTTTGATTTGGGTTAAGTATAAGAAACTAAATTATAATATAAAGAAATTTGTTTATCTACCTCTCCCCTCATCCTAAGACCATGATGGCTAAATCCCTCTGTCTTTGTCTCTCTCCCTTCCTTCTTCCCTTCTCTGTCTCTCTTTGTCTCTGTTACTCTGTCTCTCTCTGTCTCTCCTTTTCTCTTTCTTTCTCTCCCTTCCCCTTTCTCTGTTTCTTTGTCTCTCTCTTTCTGTCTCTCCCTCTCTCTTTTTGTCTCCCCCTCTCTCTTTCTGTTTCTCCCTCCCTCCTTTTTTCTCTCCCCCTTCTCTCCTCTGTCTCTGTCTCTCTCTTCTCTCTCTCTCTCACACACAAATCATCGTAATAAATAAAAATAAAAATCAATATCAGGAGTGAGACTGGGAGAGCTGGGCTACAGTGCCAGGACCCAGCCTAGCCAGGGCCCTCAGGCCCAAGTAATTACTTTGTCTTGGAGAAAACCAATCTGTCTTAGTTGGCAGGGGAGAGAGGTGGGAGACATCGGGGTGGGGTAGGGAGGGCCAGGGGGCTAAGTAGAACTTGGCTCAGCTGAGTGAGTGACAGGAGGTTAATGCCGGAGCTAGGGGGAATGACTCCCACTACCCTCTATATCCCCTACCCACCCTCAGGGTCCTCAGAGATGACGTGAGATGTTCAAAAAGTCCAGGGGAAAGACGGCTTCTCCTTGGCTAACCTGGCCCGCGAACAAGCAGGAGATGGAGGAGGGGGTGGGGGATGGGCCGGAGGGATGGGCCGGGACCCAGTGGATGGAGCCCCCTGGGCAGAGGGAGCAGGGGGCGAGGAGGCTCTGCTTTACATTCTCGGACATTCTGATGGAGAAGGAATAGGAAACTGCAAACATTGCCCAAGTACCCGCCCGACTAGCTGATGTGCAACTAAGCCTCTCGCTTCCCGAAGGGGTGAGCGGCGCTCCCAGGTGAGGGCCAGCACCTAGATGGGAGCCCACCTGGGTCCCACAGCGACTCCTCAGCCCCGGCCCAGCGGTCCACAGCCCACAAGCACCTCTGGCCAGGCTAGGTGGCTGTGACATTGCTGCCCTCTGGTGGTCGTATGGCACTGACGCCACCACCAGCTCCCCAGATCCTGCCCCAGCTGCTCCCCATCCCCGGCTCTTGGGGAAGGGGCCAGAATCGGCCCTCCTCACGGAAAGAAATGAAAAAAAATGTCAGAATAATCTTTAACCTACGTGCATATGGCTGCAGAGGGGCTTAGCAGAGGACGGGCCCTTCCTCCAGTTCCCTTCCCCTCCCAGGAGCACATACCCGGTCCCCCTTTTTGCCCACCAATGCCGGACCCCTCAGGCAAAAAGAGGCTTTAAGCAAGACAACCTTTCTTGCTCTGAGCTGAGATTCCTAATCTCCGGAGAATCTGCTCTTTTTTCCATCATGCAATAAAGACCGGATCTCCTTGTTTTGAGTTTGAGGCTTTCTGACTCAGGTACAGAGAGAGAGCGCGGAACATTGAATAACTCACGAAGTAAGAGAATTCCTGGTTCAAATTCTCCGTTTATTAATAATACCCCCCGTAGCTGTGAAACATTGACCAGGAACTACATAAATGTCAGTTACTTGTATCAGAGGAACCTCTGAGGGCAACACCAGGACTTATTGAAGCAAAATCTTGGCGTTCAACCCCAGGTGAGAACTCTCTAGTGGTCTTCTAATGTCCCATCAGAGAGGTGTCTCTGGGTTCTCACAGTCTATGATAGTAGTAGAACCCCTGGCTGTTGTTCATGATCTTCATGACCCCATTTGGCGTATTCTTGCCAAAGATACTAGTGGTTTGCTATTCCCTTCTCCAGCTCATTTTACAGATGAGGAAACTGAGGCAAATTTGCACAGCGTCACACAGCTTTTAAATGTCTGAGGCTGAATTTGAACTCAGGCCCTCCTGACTCCACTCCCAGAATTGAGATTCACTGAGTCACCTGGCTGCCCACAGGTTTACCAATTTGCAAAGGCTTTGATGAAAATAGAATTTATGCAGTACTTTATGTTTGTGAATATCCTCCAAGGAAAAGTCTAGCCAAGATTCCAGGGGCGCAGCAGCAGCAAGAGGAAATTTTGGCCATAGCCAAGGTCCTTCCCCAAGTCTGGGCACAGAAGAGATCCTTAATAGATGCTCGTTGAATTGAATCAGTTCAATCAATCAAACATTTATTAAATGCCCACCATATGCCAGGCACTGTACTGAGCACTGGAGAAAACAGAAAGATGAACATTTTTTCAAAAACTCAAGGAAGTCATGTTTTAATGAGGGAAACAAAATGTGTGTGTATGTTGTTCAGTTGTTTCAGTCTTTCTGATCCCATTTGGGGTTTTCTTGATAAAGAAACTGGAGTGGTTTGCCATTCCTTCTCCAGCTTATTTTACAGATGGGGAAACTGAGGCAAGTGATGTGACTGGCCCAGTTGCATTTAAACTTAGATCTTCCTTAACTCCTGTCCTGGATATCTGTACATTATAGCACCACCTAGCTGCTCTATATGTATATAAATAGCTATAGCTATAGATAAAGACAAATGACCCATTCAGGAAGGCAATCATGGTTGCAGGGGGGAGTGGGGAGAAAGGGAAAAGAAGCAGAAGGAAGGCATTGAACTGAAATCAGGAATTCCAAGAGGTGGAGGAAAGCATCAAAGGACTATTAGGCCATCTAGCCCACCTAGCCCATTTTACAGATGAGGAAGCTGAGATAGAGAAAATATAGCTAATTAACCTTCAAGAAGGCTAATGGTGCCTCCTTCTCTTGAGATTTTAAAGCAGAGATTGGGAACCTTTTTTCTGCCAAGGACCATTTGGATATTTATAACATCATTCGAAGGGCATACACAATTATCATCTTATAGAGTTCAAGCAGTGGGAGGTTATTGTTCCTAGCTTCCAGCTCATCATTGCCTGCAGTTGCCTTAGCAAATGATTTCAAGGGCCTTATACAACCTTCGGGCCAGACATTCCCCACCTCTTATTTTAAATATTAATTATTAAATAGACTTCATTGTAAGCCCATATTTTAAAGGAATATGACAGTAGAGAAAACCGCCACCTTATTCACAGATTCCCAACCCCACACCAACCCAAGCTGGCTAGTGAACAAAAAAAGCCAGCTGGAGGGATTTCTTCTTGCATTTAACTTTTATCTGCCATGATTAAATTTATTTGACCACACACCAGGTATAGGAAATATATTCTGGTAGGGGTGTGCCTCAGCTGCCCAGATGGGGTGGGGGGAAGGAAGGACAGTCATAGACAGAGTCAGAGATAGAATATTTAGTTTCCTGATTCCATCGCCCACCAAAATTTGTTTCCTGAGATGGATGTTGAATTTTCTTGTTTGCTTTCAGATCCCAAAGAATTCAAAGAAAAGGGGCTAAAGGTCCAGGATTGGAGAAATGGTCCCTGCTCTCCTGGTGGTCCACAGTTGACACCTTTGTGCGAGCCACTGGCCATGGACAGGGTCACAGCTCAGGACGAGCTTTGGAAATGACAGGATGATAGTAACATTGAGGGCAGGGGAAGTAATGTGGTTAACTATCCCTCCCTCCCCCCAAATGTGACCAACAGTCACATGAGACTTCCCTTCTCCCCACCCCCGCTCCCCAAAGGCTCAAGCTTCCCTCCTGGCCACTGGGATCTAATTTTTCACATTTGGAAAACCCAGATGATTTTTGCCCGGGTCCATCTGGTTTGCCAAATAACCTGTCTCTTTGATAAATAACGTAAGTTAAATTAGACAAGACAAAGAGTTGGGTAGGCAGAGGCTGGCTTTCCCCCTTAAGAAGAAGAAGAGAATGGGGGGAGGGGAACAGTGTATGGGTCAGGCCATAACTGGGCTCAATACCTTTCTAGACTTCACTGTAAGCCCATTACTTCTCAAACCTCAGTCTGGCCCCGGTACCCTCACCTAATCCTAGGTAGCTGGAAGCCCCTTTCCTCTCCTACATTATACAAAAGGGAGTTCAGGCACTGGGAAAGTGGGGAGCCTAGAACCTTCACCCCACAGCTCCTGAGATGATTTCTCATTCAGGGCCCTTGGGGAGGGAAGCCAGGTGTCGTGCCTGCCCCACTCCGTCTCACAATGCCCCCAAGCAGCAACTGTGGGTATATCTCTCATCGAAGCAGGAGTCCCTCCCTGCGTAGCCTTCCACCACAGGGGAGAAGCAGATCAATAACCTGGAAATGAAAAGCCTTTGAGGTGAGAGCAAAAGGAGGGAGGGAGAGAGGGAACAGGGAAAGGAAGGGTCAGAGTACCATTGGCCCGGCAGTCAGGATGCAGCCATTAAAACAGACTCAGTGACTGAGACTCAGGTTGCTGGGGACCAGGGGACACTCTCCAGAGACAGCAGCAAATCGGAGACTTTGCTCACACTCCCCAAATATTGCAGAATCTGGGAGTGAGCATGGAGGAAACCCAAGGGAACTTTCTCTCTATCAGATGCTACAGTCCAGGTGGCAGAGGGAGGGTGAGAAGACTGATCATCCCCCAATCCCCCTCCTTGTAAGCCCAGCTCTACCATTAGCTATAGTAATACCTGATGTTTTATAACCCTTTTATAAAGCCTCCTAAGAGTCCTATAAGGGTAGATACAAATGACATCCTTGTATAAACGAGCAAGAAGTTCCTTCTCTCTGGACCTCAGTTTCCCCAACTGTAAAATGAAGAAGCTAAACCAAACAACTTCTAGTGTTCCTGCTGGCTCTGAAATTCATGAGTATCTCCCACCCAAGGGAGGAAAGAGAAATGGCCTTCTAGCGGGTTCAGGGGTCCTATCCGAAGCCCCCTATTTCCATCCCCAGTGGAAAGAACACTCAAAGAAGCTCTTTGTGCACAACTGCAGACCTGTTTTCCCATCTCCAAGACGAGGACAATACCCTTACCTATATCACAAAATTTACTGTCTGGATTAAATAGGGCAAGTTTTTAATAGCACTACAATGGTAAGATAGGGTCAGTCAATCCAAATTTTATTCAGCAACAAGTAGGTGCCCCGTGATTGTGCTAAGCACTGGAGCAAGATGATCTGTTTTAGAAGCAGAGACTGAATACAAGTCCCTTTGCTCAGAGTGTGGAAGGAGGGAGGGATGGTTAAAGGTAGGTCCCAGTCCCCCAGGAGCTCACATGCTCTTCTAAAGCTGCTCCCAGGGAATAAGCCCTCAGGGATTCTGGCCCTGGGCCCCATGGAGGCTACTCCAGGTGGCAGCAGCCCAAATCCCTCTCTGCCCATCTGCAAAACCTCCAGCCCGAGCCGCTTAAATTCAGTCCTCAAAGAAGCTGAAGGACGGGCTAAGGAGATGCTTGCAAACCCCCCTCCCCTCCCCTCCCACACACAGCCCCCCAAGGGACTGAGGGCACCTTGTCACCGCAAGACCTCAGCAACTGAGCAGTAACCTGATGGCTGTACATAGATGCCCCGGAAGGGTCCCCCGAAAGGGCTCGTGTTAATCTGTGTTAAAGTAATGAGGTGGCAAGGGAATAGAGAGCTCATTAAAACTGGATTTGCTGTCATCTCTAGCCTCCAACCCCCAACTCTCCAGCAAGGGTTTTCTGTCTCAGACCACTGGCTACATTCATTCCTTTCCTCATTAACACATTCCCACAGACCACAGCTCTGGGCCATCCCCACACACAATGAGCAGCCGCTGATGTAGGGGAAGAGCACAGTCACCCCGGGAGACTTATTCATACAGCAGCACCTAGAAGGGATCCCAACTAACCCTCATGGTGAACCGCCAAATTACTACTCCCATTGGACAGATGAGGAAACTGAGGCAAGAGGCAGATTCCCTCAAAGTCACACACAGCTCATGAATCTTCTCAGACTGAGTCTGTTAACTTGCCCTCTACTTCAAAGGGGTCTCTGAAGACTAAAAGCCTCAGCTGAACCCTGAACAGGCACTGAGCTGTACCACCCAGAGCTCAACTGGGTACAGAGGAAGGCCCTGCTAAAGAGAACTATTCTCTCTCTCTGCCTCCCTAGTTATTTCTTCTGGACTCATGCCCCATTAGACAAAGATCCTTCATCTACTTCACCACTGACTCGAGCGGGACAACTTCCTCTACTTTTTGGGCTTCCTTTCATTTGTAAAAGAGGGATCCTGGGACTGATGCTATTAACCTCATGGAGTTGTTCAAGTTCTTCTTTGGGCAGGGAAGGCCCAGAGTCACACATCTAAAAAGCATCTGAGGTTGTATTTGAACTCAGGTCCTCCTGATTTCAAGGCCGGTGTTCCATCCGCTGTGTCAGCTGGCTGCCCTGGTCGTAAGGTTTCAAAGCACTTGTTATAACAAAATATTTCTGTGCAAAACACTTTGTAATTATGAAAACTTTTAAAAATGTGATAGTGACAGTAATAGTGATAAAAGGGCCAGAGAAATGGTGCTTTAAATTGTTCAACTCTTGATGACCCCTTTTGGGATTCTTTTGGCATAGATATTAAAGTGATTTGCTATTCCTTCTCCAGCTCATTTTGAGATAAGGAAACCAAGGCAAATAGGGTCAAAGGACTTGCTCAGGGTCACATTGCTAGTAAGCATCTGAGGTCAAATTTGAATTCAAATATTCCTGATACCATGTCCCTTGTGCCATCAGCTGTAAGATCCCTGGCCAACAAGGAGTGCCCAGCACTGGTCTAAGTGCTGGGGATACAAAGGCAGAGATGATTCCTGCTCTCTCAGAGCTCACAACTCTTATGAAGATTATGTGGGTGGGGGGTGGAGTAGTTGTTTTCCCCATAACTCTCCAACAAACTCAAAAGAAATTAGGATCTGCATCATCTTAAGTCATCAAAGTTGAAGCCCCAAGATTCCCATCTTTTCTCCCCTCCCCAGGCTGGTCCACTCCAGGTACCAGGGACAGCAGGCACAAACATCACAGGTGGATGTTGGAGACCTCCTCATTTCTTTGGGACATTACTGCCCAAGGAAAGTCGTGATTGGGAAAACTCATCTTGCAAGATCCCTACTACCTATGGACTCTTATCTTATCCCCACCCTTTGTCTCAAAGACTAGAGAATGGAGCCCAGAGCCCTGGGAAGAAGCTCAGCTCAGAATAACTTATTTCTCACCATTCTGCACACCCTGGGACACATTGGATTTTTCCACCATAGGATATCTTTCTTTCCCCTCTTTTCAGCTCTTTTTGGTTATGGTCTTTTCCCCATTCAATTGTAAGCTCCTGGAGGACAGTTTACAATCTTTCCAGTTTAGTATGCATATCACCAGTGCTTAGAACAATAACTGGCACATAGTAGGCACTTAATAAAAGCCTATTGCAACTTAATGACTCCGTCTGAATTCTCCCTCTCCCATAAGGGACAGAAAAAAACCTGCTATAATTCAGTCGCATAAAGAAAAAGGAATGAGACTTCTCAGAGAGCTGGCTAAAGAGAGCAGAAGATGCTTGACCTTAGGATTCTCTGCAGCAGAAAAAAAAATCTGAGCCACAGTAAGATTTGGGGGACAAAGAATAAGGAAAAGAAGCCAGAGACAAGGGTGCAGGGAATAAGACACAAAACTCAAGAAAGGCTGGTTCTAAGTCTGGCATCCAATCAGTGAATCTTTCAGTGATTCCAAGATACTAACAAAGGGAAAACTGCAGCAATTCTATAGATCAGCATGCTAAGGGCAGAGCTCCTTGAGATAGTCTTCCCAGGTTGTTTTTTTTTTTTTTTTTTAAGTGGGACAGAGGAGTTCTGAAAAGAGAGTACAAGTATTTTAAAAATTGTTCCATGGGTCACACACTGACATTTATTACAAACTACATCTGCATTAAGACACTTTTATACATCCATAAAATCTTCCCCTCCCATAAAATTACAAATATACAAATAGTTTTCTTTGCCAAAAAACATCAGAATCATTAGTGCTGAAAAGCACTTAAAGAAACCTCAGACCTAGTGATACCAGTTGAACTAATGTTCAAAAGGAACTTTTCCCCAGAATGAACAGCTTGGCCTGAGCCACCTTCCCAAGCATTCAGAGCATGTTCTCTTTGGGGCAGCCTGGCTCTTCAGATCAAGGGAAAGCTCTGAAAACCTTAGTTAAGAGAAAATAAGGAGGCTTAGATAGTTCTCTTCAACCACAAAGCACCTACGTTTTCACACACACACAAAAAAGAAGTTTTCTAGAATAGGAATGGCTCAGTGGCTGTTTCTCAAGTTAATTAAATATAAAAATGCCACTGCCCTGGCCAGGGAAGGGCCACACATTCATTCAGCTCTGGAAAAATATAATTAAGTAAGAGGAAGATTCTCCTCTAGGGAGGGGAGAAGAAAGAAGCCTCACTAAACTTCTTCCAACTAGGGAAGGATCATTTTGGCCTAAGTGGATTTGGCCCAGGTGAAAAGACTGCTAATCTTGTTGGGAATTTAAAAGAAAAAGAAGCAAAGTTCCCCTTGCTTCATGCAACTGGGCTTGAAATATTACCCTCATTTACCCTACTTCCTCTCCCTATCAATCTCACCCCACTGAGGGTGAGGGCCAGAGTCCCAGAACGAAATCCTTTTTGAAACTGAATCATAAAAAAATAGCAAAGGCAAATTTCTGGAAAATGATTTAAGGAAAGGAAAAAAGGCAGGTGTGTATGTGTTGGAACAGAGGGGTTCAATGACATCTCTAAGACCAGTCTCTGAAGGTCTATGGCCCTGTATCTTTTTGAAGAGTACAGAATTCTGCCATCGTGACTGTCAGTGTCGCTGCCACTAACACTGATTTCTTCCTCAATACTGTACTTCTTTATATTATAATTTCTCTATTTACTTCCCGACTTCCAGGATAGGCCTTTGTTGGGGTGCTGACAGAGGAAGGACAGCTTGAACCGCTTGTCTCAGAACCAAGAGCCTAAGCACTGCAGCTTGACCTGTGGCCAATCCAGCGTATGATACAGCAGAAAAGACAAGCCACATTTGCACTAAGTACTGGGCTCAGTCCTCAAAGTTTCTTCTTAATGTGCTGACTGGGAAGAGGAGAGCAGACGGAGAAATAATCAATGGCATCCTTCAGTGCCAGCAATGTCCCACAGCGGCTTCTGATTCTGACTCGAGGCACCAAATCCCCACAAAGCTAGCTTTCCAAGTACTTAAAGATGCTCCGGTTTGATCCTAAAGTGCCATTTGCTTTGAAGTGCTTGGGAGATGGGGAGGCCAAAGGTACGCCTTTTCTCTTCACCTATAAGATAGAGAGTCAAAGTAAATAGTCCAACAATCAAAAATCTTGGAGTATAATCCTCAACTAGGACACCCCTTAAATTGAAATAGGTTAAGAATGAAACAAAATATGCATTTTATGGGCAGATCAGTATGCCCATCATCCCGAGTGTAATGCTACTCTAGGATGTGTTTGAGGGTAGAGGAATTCTGAGCCCAAAGGGTTAGCCACTGTTTAACAGCCATGTAGGCCACAAAAGCGGGAAACCTAATGAAGATGTCCTGAAGGACTCGCTGTACCAGGGCCTTTTCCCACACCTGTTCATTCTTTTCCCTACCTGAGGTTTAGCAGGCTCCTTTGCCATCTCATTCTTGACTGGGGAGAGTGTGTGGAAGACAAAATTCCTAGAATTTCGAGGAGCACTAGGGTTGAGGTCAGAGAGGGCAGACAACTTCTGCAGCAGAGTTTTGGGTTGATTCAGCAGTGAGCCTGTCTTCAGCTGAGGAGAGAGAAAAAGAACCAGAGTGTCACATCCCCCGAACTGTGGGTAGAGGATTAACAGAGAGGAATCTGTCATTCATTTTAGTTTTGTTAAAGGTCCCTTTCCAAGACCCACCCTGCTTCACTACAAAAGTGATATAGATTTTGCTTCTGCTTCCATCTACCCCTAACAAAGCAAAGAATACAGTCTCCCTCCTCCCACCACAACTTAAATACACAAAGCCCCAGGCTAGTCAGGACAGTTTGTCTGCTTGCCATCAGGTCAGTAAATTAACATTTTTAAAAAACCTACCATGCACCAGGCAATGTACTAAAAAAGGGAATACAAAAGACAAAACCATGAGGGATACCCACAACTATCCAGCAAAGGAGATGGAGAAGGATTAGTAGGAGAGGTGGAAGGAGAAACAAAAAAGAGCAATGTCTGAAAAATCTAAAGAAAAAAGAGAATCAAGGAGAAGAGGGGGATCAGAAAGGATGAGGGCTGAGAAAAGACCACTAGTAATTAAGAGATCACTGGTAACTCTGGAGAGGGCAGTTTTGCTGAATGATGATGTTGGAAGCCAGACTAGCAAAAGAAAGGGGAAGTAAAGCAGCTCTGAAAATGGGCATCAACCAACCTGGTGGGCACTTCCAGGTCTGATGGCTTCAAAGGGACTCCTGGGTAAGGTTTTTGTTTCCTGAGCACCAGTGACATGGTTGGCTGGAAACAAAGAAAAAATGAACATGTATCTTACTTGGCAATGGCACGGAAGAAACTTGTTCTGGGCAAAGGCTGCCTAAGTGAGCTTTTAATTCTTAACTATCTAACCAGCCATGCAAATAAACCGAGAGCTGGATGGCAGATGGCAGGAAATCCTTTTCAGTTCTAAATATATGATCCTACAAACCTGGAAGCAGGTACTGTGATAATCTTTAATAGGGGCTCAGCCTAGACTAGTGATCATAAATAAGAACTCTGTAGTGTTAGGTCTGTCGGGAGGAAAGGATTTCGTAAACTTTACATCAATACAGAAATATGAGATTTATTGTTGTTTTAAGAATAAAGCAGAACCTTTCCTCTTAATAATACCAGGACACCAGAACCCTCTCCAACACATTGTGGGTGGGCTTTCTGGAATACAGTATTATCAGGAGGTGGTGGGGACTTGATTAAAGGCTGCACCAGTCTCCAGCCCAAGGGAGACAAAACAGCACTTAGACTTTGTTTGTTTGTTTTTTGGGAGTGATGGTTGAAGTGACTTGTCTAGGGTATAAGCTAGTAAGTTTAAGTGTCTGAGGCTAGATTTCAGATTCTCTGGACTTTAGGGTTCTATCTACTGCACCATTTAGTTGCTCCCACTTAGGTTTTCATGAAAGATGGATGGGGTCCTTAAGTTTTCCAGAGCGCCTAATAACTTCCAAGACTAGAAAGTTGCCCAGATAACCCTCATACTATGTTGGAATTGTGCTCAGTTTGAGCATGGCTTCATTGCTATGCTTGGGGAATATTATGCAAATAAGCCAAAAAAATGAAAGCCATGAAACTCTTAGGATCCCCCAGGTCTTTAAGACTAAGCTGCCCGGGAGAACTGTTCGGTTCTGCAAATATGTATTGTATCTAGGATATGCTGCAACATATTTAACATATATAGGACTGCTTGCCATCTTGGGGGGGTGGGAGGGAGGGAGGGGAAAAAACGAAACATAAGTGATTGCAAGGGATAATGATGTGTAAAAATTATCCTGGCATGGATTCTGTCAATACAAAGTTATTATTAAATAAAATTAAATTAAAAAAAATAAATAAAGAATTTTGAATTTAAAAAAAAAAAAAAAAAGACTAAGCTGCCACAGTTCCTTTAGCCTGGATTAGCCTCCTTCTTCCATGATCAATCTACAGACAGGCCCCAAAGGGTGGGTAGCCAGCTCACCTTTCTTTTGAAGTGCTCTGGCAGTGGCTTTCTTAGCCAGCATCATAAACTGACTCTCTTCTCCAATTTCATCATCCTCTTCAGCTGTAATTTTCCCCTGCTGAGCCTGAAAATAAAATTCAGATGCCACTAGCAGAAAAATCACACAATTCTCCCAGAGCTCCCCAAAGGGCTGCCCCGTCAAATTTGAGGTTATGAGACCAAGGTTACTGAGCAGTCAGTCTTCTCTTTTGCAATGTTTTAAGCAACAGGCTGACACATAGATGTGTGCCTGTATTTCTTCTGGCCACCTGAGTTAGATCAAGCAACTTTGGCTGCATGGGAAGCTGCATGGGAACAGCTAGAAATCGCTACTTCTCAAATAAGACTTCAGGGGCCGAAATCTATTATAACCAAAGAAGCTCATATCATGGCTAGAGCTTCCCAAGAGATACTGTCATAAGTTATTGAAGACACTGATCAAGGCACTGGTCCACTGGGTGGCCCCTACCAGTTGTAGAACTTTTAAAGAGGGGAAGAATCAGAGAGGCTATCCAGTTTAACCCAAAAGAGGAGGATCCTGAGGGCCACAGAACTTAAGAAATGTGCTTATAATCCATGAAACTGAGACTTGTGCTTTTTTACATGGAGACTGGGATCAGAGACCTGGGAAATTTCCCATAGCTTTGGTACCTGGTCTCTAAGCCACTGTTCTCGCTCAATCCGCTCTTTCCTCCATTTAGCTTCTGTTTCATCAAACTGTTCTTCATTCTGATCCTCGTCAGAGTCTCTGTGAAACATGTCCATCTGGGAAGCATCATCTAAGGCAAGAGAAACATGGAGTCATTTTTCTCTAATCTTACGAGACAAGTGCATTCATATGCCTTGTAGAGAATGTAGATACACTTGTATTAATATAAAACGTATCCAAATAATTGAAAGAAAAGACTGATCTCTGTCAAGTGCTAGGTATTTTCTCTAGCATGACATTTGGCTTTCCCCTGACATCTTAAAAAGGCTAGAACTCCACAAAGCACATATTCCTTGCTCTCAGATCTCACCAATGTTTTTCCAACGGAATTTCCTCATTCGTCCAGGACCATCACTGTGCAGGTCTCCATCAGCAAGGTACCTCTCCTGGTATAAGCGTAACTGTCGCTTGTCATCATCCAACATAGCTTTCCTACAGAAATAAGGTCACATCAAAACCAACAATCAGCCTAGATGCAAACATCTCTTAAGATGCTCACGCCAGTCTCTCAGATGAGCTTGCTAGGACACTGACCTGTGTATTTTGTTAACCTGATCCTGCAGTTCTTCATCTGAGGGAAGCTCTTCATCAATTACATCTTCTTCGTATTCATCGATCTCTTCCCCATCGTACTCATCCTCGCTTCCTATTTCACTCCCTGACACCTCAGCCTCATCCTCCAGATACTTCTTCAGCCTCCTAGAGAACAAATTTGAAGGTTGTTAAAACACATATACATCCCTCTTCTCCCCCCACCCCCAACAACACCAATGGGGGAAAAAACAGCCTCCTTTCCTACCCCCAACTTTGTCATCAGGGTACCTGCTGGACTGATTAAACCAACCATACTTTGCTTCCAATTACAGTACATCAAGGGAGGTTTAATGGGTGTGAGAGAGACTGAAATGGAAGCATAGGGTACAGGCAGGTGGTACGAAGGCTTTCCTTTTTCACAGAGCCTCAGATGCTCCTGGTCATCTCCCCCCAATCTCCACCTCAGCCGTAACAAAGAATGAGCTCAAAGACATAAGATTTTAGACAAGAAGAAACCTCAGGGATTCTTTAGATCGATCCCAGAGATCTTTTTACAAAACAGGAAACAGGCTGAGAGGGGAGAAGTCACTTGCCCGGCATCATAACAATGACAAACCCAAGCCTTCATCATCCCCTCTCCCTGTGCTAAGTAAGGTTCTCAGAGCATCCTTGACTTTGACTCACACTGACAGCAGACCCGCTAGATGTCCCCACCAGGGTTTGCTGAAGCCTCACCTCCTGTAGCTGGCTCTATACTTGGCCTTGCCCTGCTCAAGGTTGCAGCTTATAGAAGGAGGATGATTGGGGTCTTTAATGTAACTAATGATAGAATTAAGGAAACAGATTATCATGACAGGAGAGATCAGAAGTTGGTAAACTATGGCAAATCTGGTCCCTCATCTGTTTTTGTTTGGCCTGCTATACATTTAGTCTAGATTGGCTTTTAAAAAGATACAAAAAAAAGTATCAGGAGTAAATGTAAAATCCTCCATTTGGGCCACCAAAACCTACTTTATAAGGACAAAACGGATAAGATGTGATGACTGATATTTGAAAGTACTGATAGCCACAATGAGTTGTACAGTCACAGTAAATTTAGAAAAAGTGGGCTGGTTATGTCACCCCGCCCTTGCCCTCAGACACTGTTCCTGATTTGGGTTATGACCCTGCATCTACTCCAGCCTGCCTTCTGCCTCTGGCCCTTTGGCAGCAGCCCTCTTGGCTTTATCAGTGCTGTTGAGAATTCTGGGAGAAATCCCCAGCTGTAACTTTTCTATAAGATTCAAACATCTATAATACAACAAATTCACTCTAAATCATGGCATGTATTATCTCCAGTCCCAGTACCAGACTTGACTTAATGCTGTGTGAACCTGGACAAGTCACTTAACCCTGTTTGCCCCAGTTCCTCATCTGTCAAATGAATTGGAGAAAGAAATGGCAAACCACTCCATTAACTTTGCCAAGAAAACTCCAAACTCATAGAGTCTGATATGATTAAAATGACTGAATAAACAATAGTTCAGGTAAAAAAACTCTGCTATTTTTAGTAGACTGCAAACATCATACAAGTCAACAAGGTGACTAAGCTACTAAAAAAAAAAATCCACTTCCAATATAATAGTATACTACATTAAAAAAGACATTGTATTCTGATAAGATAGGCAACAGCTTAAAATATTGTGCATTGATGAAATCTTGTGTTTAGTTACAGACACATTTTAGGAAGCATAACTAGAGTACATGGAGGTTGAGGAGAAGAAACTCCTCCACACCATAAGACCATGTCCTATGAAGAAGGGTTGAGAGAATTAAGGATGCTTTAGCTGAGTGAAGGGATGACTTGACAGATGGTAGACAGGACATGAAGATGACAGCTTAGAATGATTTCTTGTTGCTCCAGAAGGCACAAATAGGACTCATGTATAGAAGTTAAAAGGTGGCAGATTTGGGGGTTAATGGAAAGGAAGAATTTTTTTTAATTAAGTAGAATTGTCCAGAAATATAGTAACAACTATTCACTTTTATATAATGCTCAAGGTCTATGAAAGTTTCCTTACCTTAACCTGTGAGGTACATTATTATTGCAAGCAATGACAAATATTATTATTTCTATTTTACAGATGAGGAAACTGAGGCTCATAGAGAACTCACAGGAAGCCCAAAACAACATGAGCTGAAAGTATGAGATCTGCTGATTTTTCTTGTAAAGCATAACTGTAGAAATGTATACAGAAGAATTGCACATGTTTAATATATATTAGATTATTTGTTGTCTAAGGGAGGCGATAGGGAAAAGGAAGGGAGAAAAAAATTTGGAATACAAGATTTTTTCAAGAGTGAATGTTGAAGACTATGCATATGTTTTGAAAATAAAAAGCTTTAAAAAAAGAGAAAAAAAAGAAAGGATCAGATTTGGGATTCAAAACCAAGTCCTCCCAACTACTTCTACTATACCACAGAGCTGCTCATCACTGGAAGTTTTTAAGGAAAAAAATAAACAATCATCTAGAGGGCATGTTATAGAAAAAAATCCTTTAGTTGGGACTATATAATTTCTAAGGCCCTTCCAAAATCTTAGGATTGAAAGAAAAAGTTAAATGTTACTCAAGAAAAATTGAGGACTTACTTTTACATGAACCCCAATTCATCCAGTAAGAATCTACTAACTCATAAAAATGGACTTAACCCAGTGAAGTGATGAGATTCACAGGGGTAATTCTATAAGTAGGCCCGTGTGACAATAAAAGTGAGTAAGACTCCTTACATTTGTCTTTTTTGTCTTTCAGACTGCTTCAAGAGTTCTTCCTCATCATCATCTTCCTCATGGGCTTCCAATTCAGAAGCTTCCTCATCTTCCTGGGCTTCAGAAGCTTCCTCATCTTCCTGGGTTTCAGAAGCTTCCTCATCTTCCTGGGCTTCAGAAGCTTCGTTGTCAGATTCAGAATGCTCCCCCTGCCACATGAAAGAAAGAGTCACACTTGTGGCTAAACACACTAAAATATGCTTTTAATGAAAGTCAGCTTTGCAAGCTTTTTGTTCAACGAGTCATACATTTAGATCTATGGAATTGCTTCTGATATAGTGCCAAATTTGGGACTTTAGAATGCTTGGGTAGGGGAAAACTTTGATGTAACCATATTAAGAAGTCCATTGATTTTGCTAGGGTCTTGATACTCACTTCTTCACTATCAAACACATTGCTATCAGTGACAAGCTGAAAATCACCAAACTCCTCCTCTTCTTCTTCACCTTCCACTTCCCTGAAATGCAAATCAATAAATAAGCTCTTAAATGCAAACAAAGTAGCAATCACCCAAACTAGGAATTTAAATTCCTGGTTTCAAGCCTGCTCCTACTACTAGGTTTATTTCAGGAGACAGCTAATAAGGCTCCCTGCTTCTGCTAACTCTATTCCACTAACACAAATGAAACTATTAAAACACCCTCCTGCCACTGATACCTCCTTATCATGCAAAAGTGTGACACTGAAGTGTTGAAAAGCTAACTCTCTTTCCCAGGGGATAGAATCCATCAGATAATGAGAGCCCACTAGGCCTCAGCAATATAGTCCTGGCATTCAATAAGGCAGGAACTAAGTTCAAGGAGGACCAGGATATTCCCAGGTTCCCAATAATTCTGAGAACTTACTTATCTGTTGGGAAGGACCCTGAACAAAGAGCGAGGGCTTCTGCCATTGGGTCATCAATGTTCATCTCCTTCTCCTGCTTGGAGGACTCTGAAGGAGCAGGAGTCGAAGAACCTATTATCACAAAGAGCAAAAGGAATATTTGTTACCAAGGAATATTTCCTCACCTAGAAGCAGCAAATCTCAAAGCAAGTAAACCAAAGAGTCAAAAAGTCCTTCCCTGTCCTAATAAACAATCATAAGCAGTAAAGCAGAAAATCACAAATTACAGCCCATTTCTTTTAAAACTTACAGCTGCTGCTTTATCATGCTGAGGAAACCAAAACTTCAAATAAGAGGGAAATGTACCATCAGTTCTGGAACAAGCACTGTTGTATGTGAGGACCTCATCAGCCCAAGAAAAGTAAAATTCTCTTCTGAAGCAGACTCTAGGCTATAGTTAGATTTAGAACTCTAGCTATAGTACTTACCCTGAGAAGTGAATTTCCCTGAACAAAGACCCAGAAGTTCCTCCATGTCTTCCTTTCTGTCATCCTTCTCAGGCATAGGTTTTTCATCCTTAAACTTTCCTGTACACAAATCCAACAGCTCATCCATGTTGGCATCCATGGCATTCTCATCCATACTGGCCAAAGGCACCCGTGATTTCAAAGCCTGATATTTATTTCGATGATTTCCAACATTTAAGAATCTACAAATACCAGAGCTTGTATTAATTACCAGGGTAGAGCCTGTAATCCATCATCTTCCTCTTGAGATCTCACACAGTACTTTTCTGCCTTTATAAAATACTTATCATGGAGTATAGTATGTTGTAGTTATCTTATGCCCATTAATAGGATGTAAGCTCTTTGAGGGCAAAACTAAACTATCTTCCCTCGGTGATTAATACAGTGTACTACTTCCCAGTAGGCGCTTAATTAAATATCAGTTGAAGGAATGACTTAAAGTATCTAAGAGGAGCTTTAACAAATGCTTTCTTGCCTCTAAAACCTCCTTCACACAAGGCACAGGTTTCAGTTCAAAACAAGACAATTAAAAAACCCAAATGTCAAGTATGATACAACCCTGTTGATCGTTATTGTAATGAAACAGTGATCATACAAAACAGCAGGAAGGCTGCAGGGATATTTTATTTATAGAACACCATGCTTGCAATTCAAAACTAGCCATCAAAGAAACAATCCTAACAAAGACAATTTACACATTATCTATCTGCAGAAGACTTTGTTCAAACTTGCAGAGCACAATCCTAATGGTCCACACATTCTCTTTCTCAGAAGTCTGCACTCAGCACAGATGGAGTGACAGAAATTCACTTTATTTTTAACAAAATCAAGCGGCACCCAACCAGCATTCCCACCCACGGGAACATAAGACTACCTACCCATCTGCATCTAACAGTTGGCTCTGAGTGTCATCTTCCAAACAGAACTGGAAGTCTCCTGCTCCCAGGAAGAGAGTTTTCGGCTCCGGGGAGGCGTTATACAGCTCCTGGGAATCCTCTATGGGAAGGGAAGGCTCAGACAGCTTCCCTGAACTCTGGCAGCAAAACAAAACCAAACAAAAACAAAACGTTTTACAAATGTCACTCACCACCATGACAACAACAGAAGCTACTATATGAAACATTTATTCCACTCCCAGGAAATTACAGTTGAAGAGGACAACGTACAGCAATGAAAGGAAGACACTTCCAAAATGAAGGCTGATTAGCTGGAGCTCATCTGTGATGAGAACATTGGGGGGTGAGGAGGCAAAAAGGAGCAGACATTTTAGGCTCCCCAAGTCTATTCCACAAATATTTATCAAGCACCTACTATGTGCAAGGCATGATATTAAATGCTGGGGAGACAAAGACCAAAACAAAATTGTTCCTGCTGTCAAAAATTTACATTCTACCATGGAAATTCAGATGACATAATTAAGTACTAAATATCTATACAAAGAAGAAGAAACTGCTGGTAATTTAAAAAGACCTTGAATAGTAGCTCTTTGACTGCTTAGGCCAAGGATTCTGAGGCTGAAATAAGGGAGAACTGAGACACTGAAGGGACCTACTGTGTAAAGGGCAGAGAATGTCTCCAAATATACCCAAACTAAGAAGCAAATCTATGGAAGTCAGCTGGCATTGATTTGTTTGTTTAGTAATGAAGTAGAGGAAACTGAGTTAGAGAAAATAATGGGAAATGATCACCATCTTACCTTGGAAGTCGAGCTCATCAAACTTGCTCGAAATAACCCAGGAGAGGGGGATCGGAACCCCCCCAGCCCATGGGGGAAGCTAGTCCCACGGCCTGACTGCTTGTTGCAAGGCTGATAGGGAGCAATCATGGAGCCGATCATCTCAAAGCTGCTGTTGTGGCTGCTCTCCTTTGTTAGCAATGAGCATGAATCATCTTCTTCTAAATAAAGAGAAACAGCTTATAAGTACATTATCCTCCAAATAGGATAGGGGTGGGTCTGTTTGGAGCCAAGTTGAGCTGTGAATTAAACTGTCAGGTAAAATTCCTGACAATCCCCACAAATTACATGCTCCAATACATTAGGGGAAGGTAAATTCTTGGGTAAAATATTGAAGCCCTAAAAAAAAAAATCTACAATTACAGATTGTAACTTTAAACCAAAAGGCAAAGTTCTTATCTCTTCCATGAAGTTGATCAAAAAAGGCTTCCTTTCACCCTGCCCAGCCTGGACACATTACTTCCATGATTTTTCTCCCCTATTCATGTGCTTAGCTATGACCTCCCCATGATGCAAATATCTCACTAGCATTCATATAAATCAATCAGTACCCCTAGGGTACCTACTATGTCCTACAATTACATAAAACATGACACAATTCAGGTTTCTGGAATTCTGACAAAAACATAGAATCTCAAGAGTTGGAAGGGACCTATAAACTATCTAACCCAACCAGTACCTAAACAGGAATCTCCTCTGCCTACAATATCCTCACTAGTGATGGGTAATTCACTATTTCCCTGAGGCAATTGATTCCATTTCTGGATAACTCTAATTGCTAAGAAGTCTTTTCTTATATTGAACCAAAAATTCGTCACCTTTTACCTTCCATTCATTATTTTGACTCCTTAAGCCAACCAAAATAAATTTAATCCCCCTTTCACAAAATGACCCTTCAATACTAGAAGAAATTGTCACGCCTTTGGGGGTATATGATCTCTAGACCATTCTGGCCAACATCCTCCAGACTTATCAATATTCTTTCAAGTGTCCAGAATTGAAAGCAATTCTCCGAACATAGTCTGACAAAAGACAGGAGAATAAGTCTCTCCTTCCTTAGGTTACCATGTGTCTCTTAAAAGAAGATCAATATTGTATTAGCATTAGTTTTTTTTGGCTTATTGAGCTCCCTTTTAAAACCCTGTCTTTCATGTTTTTGTTTTGTTTTTGAATGCAATCGGAGTTAAGAGACTTGCTCAAAGTAATACTGCTAGTAAGTGACTGAAGCCAGATTTGAACTTAGGGTCCTCCTCATTCCAGGACTAGTACTCTATCCACTGTGCCACTTAGTTGACCCAAACCTTTTTTATGCTTTTCCTATCTTCAATTTGTGCAGATGATTTTTTTTTTTTTTCATTTTGGACACAGTTCCAAATTATTCTTTATATATATATATATATGTGTGTGTGTGTGTGTGTGTGTGTGTGTGTGTGTGTGTGTGTGTATTTAAAATTATTTTTAAATAACTTTTTATTGACAGAACCCATGCCAGGGTAATTTTTTACAGCATTATCCCTTGCACTCACTTCTGTTCCAATTTTTCCCCTCCCTCCCTCCACCCCCTCCCCCAGATGGCAAGCAGTCTTTTACATATTAAATAGGTTACAGTATATCCTAGATACAATATATGTGTGCAGAACCGAACAGTTCTCTTGTTGCACAGGGAGAATTGGATTCAGAAGGTAGAAATAACCCGGGAAGAAAAACAAAAATGCAAGCAGTTTATATTCATTTCCCAGTGTTCTTTCTTTGGGTGTAGCTGCTTCTGTCCATCCTTGATCAATTGAAACTGAATTAGCTCTCTTTATCAAAGAGATCCACTTCCATCAGAATACATCCTCAAACAGTATCGTTGTTGAGGTATATAATGATCTCCCGGCTCTGCTCATTTCACTTAGCATCAGTTCATGTAAGTCTCGCCAGTCCTCTCTATATTCATCCTGTTGGTCATTTCTTACAGAACAATAATATTCCATAATGTTCATATACCACAATTTACTCAACCATTCTCCAATTGATGGGCATCCATTCATTTTCCAGCTTCTAGCCACTACAAACAGGGCTGCCACAAACATTTTGGCACATACAGGTCCCTTTCCCTTTTTTAGTATCTCTTTGGGGTATAAGCCCAGTAGAAACACTGCTGGATCAAAGGGTATGCACAGTTTGATAACTTTTTGATGTGCAGATGATTTTTAAAAACTATATGCAACACATTCTCATGCAAAAGTATCTGTCTTAGCCATCTGAAAGACTGGTGTCTAAACAATTGTGTTTGGTTAAGTTGAATATGGTCAGAAATTGATATTATTCTCTAGGAAGCCCAGGCCTAGCAAAGTTCTAAAAAGAAGGGACCAAGTACTTACCCAGTTTACTAGGTCTTTTGCCTATACTTTCATCAGTCTCAGATTTTTCTTCAGCAGGATAGTATCTACAAAATAAGAAGACAGAGTCAATAATGATCTTATCCTGAATCTGCTCAACAGTCTGAGGCAATCCAATTTAAAAGTAAATAACCTTGATTTCAGAAAAGTCTGGAAAGACTTATATGAACTCTTGCCAAGTGAAGTGAACAGAACCAAGAGAATACTGTATAGAGTAACAAGAAGATTATGTGATGATCAATTGTGATGGACTTGGCTCTTTTCAACAATCAAGTGATTCAAGGCAATTCCAATAAACTTGGGATGGAAAATGTCATCTGCATCCAGAGAGAACTAGGGAGACAGAATGTGGATCAAAGCATACAATTTTCACCTTTGTCATCATTTTTTTTCCTTTCTTGTGTTTTTTTTTCCCTTTTGACCTGATTTTTTTTTTTTTTTTTGCTCAGCATGACAAATGTGGAAATATGTTTAGAAAAATTGCACCCATTTAACCTATGTCAGCCTGCTTGCTGTCTTGGAGGGGAGGTAAGGAAAGGAGAGGAAGAAAAATCTGGAACACAAAGTTTTGCGAAAGTGAATGTAGAAAACTATCTTTACATATATTTGGAAAAATAAATGCTATTAAGAGTGAGGGGGAAAGGAATTAAAAAACAAAAAGAGTAAATAACCTTAACATTTCAATAGCTTCTAAGAGCAACAGAGTCCTTTCATATTATACAATATTTGGTGTTCAGAAGCATAAGTGAGACATCAAGAAAAGGTGAAAATTCATACTTTTTTTTTTTTAAATAGCATTCTATTTTTCCAAATACATGCAAAGGTAATTTTCAACATTCACCTTTACAAAACCTTGTGTTCCAAGTTTTTCTCCCTCTTTTTCCCTCTTCCTCCCATCCCCAAGATAGCAAGCAATCCAATATAGGTTAAAGATGTACAATTCTCCTAAACATAGTGAAAACTCATTTAGAGCTTCTTTGGTCCAGCCAGAGACAATTCATGAACAGAAATTCTATTTCCTAAGCAGAATCACTTACCCCATTTTGGAAGAGCTGTCTTTGAACAGAAGCAAGGTAGATTCCAAAGTAGAAGGCTTAGGAATAGAGCTACAATCAACAGCCTTGAAAATTTCTGTGCTGTCAACAATGTTCTCCTTATCCATTTCTTTATATTCTTCTTTCATATCCTTGTCTTCTACCTCTTCATCATCAAGAAAAAATTCTCCTGTCTTTACAAATATCACCGAAAAAGAAAGAGAAAGAGAGAGAGAGCAAGAGTGCAAAATATTAGCCTAAAGGATAGTGGTTTTTTTCTTCTTATAGTTTAAAAATGCAACTTGAATTGCCTCTACCCTGAGCCAAAGCCATAATAATTTAATCCTTGCATTTTCATGACACTTTTTTACACATGTTATCTCACCTGATTCTGTATAGCACTGGGAGGCAAAGGAAAGGGAAGAGAGATTGTTATCTATAGCTTAGAAAAAGAAGATTAAAATACTAAAAAATTAAGTGATTTGCTCAAGATGAGAACCTTGGAATATTGGAGGCTATCTAGCTCCGTGTCCTATCATACAGCACCAACAGGTAGCTGGTCAGTAAGACTTGCTTGAACACTTCCAGGTTCAAGGAATTCACAAGGCAAGTCCTCCAGTTCATCAGCTTCAAGTCTTAGAAAGCTCTTCATTATTTTAAGCCTTAAAGTGCTAAAATTTTTATTCTTCTAGCTTAGCCCCTTAAGGCTACAAAAAAATAAATTTAATGTCCTTCCCAAATAACTACCTTTTAGATACTTGGATCCCCTCTAAGTATCCTATTCAAGACATTAAACTAATCAGTTGTAAAATAACCTTCCAACTAATGAGCTAATGCACATAAATTATTATTGCTTTACAGAAGCTATAAAGTTCCATGCTGAGGGGCAGGGAGGGAGGTTTCCCTCAACCTAGACAATCACTAACCCAGGAAAGCCTCTCAGCCTTAAGATTTCATTCCCACACCCAGGAAAGTCAGCAATTACAATGGTCTAAGTGGCTTTTCCCTTTTATTTTAAGAACAGAAAGAATTAACTAAATCACTAAAGGAGAGCAAAAGCTTAATTTATACAAAGGGGTCTCAATATCACTTTTACATTCAAAAATAAATACCAACAAAGTAGACAAACAGCCAAGGTTCTGAATATTGTAGGTGTTCAATAAATGGTGCTGACAATTGAAAACCCTGAAAAATAGCCCTGAGAATCATGGAACAGGCTATGCTGTCACCTCACTCTGGGCAGTTTAAATCTCTTAAGTAACTGAACATGCTTATTATCTTTCTCTGGCAACAATGCCAGAAATAATATCTTTCGCCAGTCTGATTTTCTTTCCTTCATTAATCATGACTTAGTCAGCAAGCATTAAAAAGGTGACAAAATTACACAATTGCCAGAGACCTCCTGATTGCCTTCCTCCTCCTCCTCCTCCTCCTCCTCTTCTTCCTTCTCCTCCTCTTCCTTGTCTGATTCATCTGTCATCTCCTCCTCCTCCTCCTCCTCTTCCTCTTCCTCTTCCTCAAACCCATCCTCATTATCCAACTTGAACAACGCCTGCCGCTTCTGGCGCTCCTCAAGTCTTCGGAGTTTCATTGCTTCCTGGAGTTTTGCTTTCAGCACCTGTAGCTTCTCACCTGAGCAAGTGAGCAAGAATGAGTAATAAATATACATTAGACCCTTTACAATGGAGCTTTATAAACATGTGATTCCAGGTAACTAGATTCGTGTGGTAATATTACTTTAAAAAAGAAAACTAGAGTGCTCTGATGCTTTGGGCCTTTCTTCCTTTGGTAAAGGCAGGGCTTCTTAAATTGATGCTTCACTTCCAGACAAAATTAGTGAATCAGAGAATCCAAAGAGTCACAGAATCATAGGCTTGGAAAGACCCTGCACTTATCTAGTGCAAGCCCTACCTGATACAAAAATCTTCTTTATGGTATCACTGACCATAAGTTTAGTCTCTTCCCAGTAAACTGTGAGCTCTTTGAGGGGAAGAATTTTTATAATTCTTCTTATAAACTGTATCCCCAGCTCTCAGCACAATGCCTGACAAATAGTAGACAGAATCAGATTGGTCAAAGGGAGAACCTTCAAAAAATTGCTAATTCCATTACCATACTTCTGAGCAAAGCATCATATGAGAAATAGGCCTGAGATATTTTCTAGTGCACAAAACTTCCAGGGAAAGAGGTTTAGAGCATAAGGCTGGTCGATGGTTAGCTGCTTTCACTGGGGGTAGGTGCCTCCAAAGGACAAGAAACAAAATCAACCAACCTGGAATCAACGGAAACAGGATTCAAATGAAAGCAGATTGAGAAGATATTGTACTATTCCCTTAACAAAATTAGCAGAACAGATGAGATTGCAATGGAAAGAGGACTAGACTGGAAGCCAAGAGACCTAGGTCTGCATCCTAACTCTGTCATTGAGCTTACCATGTTACCTTGGGCAAAGCACCTCACCAATTTTACATGAAGCTTTGGGTTCCTCATCTGGAGCCTAGATAATCTTGAACTCTTAGAATCCTTTAACTCTGATATTCCAAACTTCCCCATTGCAAGACTACCATAGCATCAAAGAACTGCTAACAGATGGCAGTTCTTCTTTAGAGGACTAAGAAAATGCCCAGAAACATAAAAACTCCATAAATACCTGGTTTTGCATAGCTCATTCCATCTAATTTTTCTGTAGCCAAAGTCAGGGGGACCACATCAGCCTTCAGCTCTTCCTTGCCATCAGCACCCATCTCCTTCACTATAATGTTCAGGTTCATTTTTCGTTCAGACACAGTTTGGGCCTTGGCTGTAGGACACGCGTGCTTCCAGAAACGCTCCTTTAAAGCTTCCAGTTCTAAACAAAACCCGCCCCCCCCCAGTCCATTGTTTAGTTTTAAGCCCAAAGGGCTTCTTCACCAATAAAAAGCAAAACCATCAACAAGCCAGTTAATCTTGTTAATGTTGCTACAGAGTAACAGCAAATAAAAACAAGCACACACACACACATACGCACACGCACACGCGCACACACACACACACACACACACCCCATTTGTATGTTTGTAGTAGAGGATTTTACTTTACTGAATTCTGTTGTATCCTTCAGTTCTATGAGGCCTGACTTGGCCTCAAAATGTGCTATACTACTCCAACTGCTCCTACCGGCACGACTACTTCACTAATATGGCTGAAACAAATTTTGTTGAGCAAGAAATCCTGCATAACAGATGTGCTCACAAATTTAGTTAGCAGTCAATCTACTGAAGAAAATACTGGCAAATGGTCAAATCCCAAGTACTATGAAATAAAGGACATAAATCCTAAACCAGGACTAAAGTTCCTGGTTTAACCAGAACACTAAATTTTTATTAACTCTATTGGGTCATAACATTATTATTTTTATAATCCTACTGATAGAATAGGTGCCTGGGAGATACCCTAGCCTTGAGCAAGCTCTACACCAAAGTCCCCCAATACCACAGCAGCTATGAGAATTGGCTTTTTTTTTCTTTTTTTTTTTTTTGAACAGCACTGTATTTTTATTTATTGTTAAATATTTCCCAATCATATTTTAAACTGATTTGGGTAACATTGGGAAATGTTTAGGGGTAACATTTAGGCAATGTTAGAGACATGGTTCTCTGATTCAGTGTGTTTGACACCTTTTCCCTCCTCAACTTTTCACTCAGCAACTATGTAACCCCTAGTGTCTTTAACCTTTTCCCCTTTCCAGCTTTTGCTGTCTTCCCCCATTGGACTATAAGCTCCTTGAGAGCAGGGATTAGCTTTCCTTTTTAAATTTTTATTGTCAGCACTTTGCACAGTGTCTGGCATATAGTAGTCACTTAAATGTTTTCTGAATCAACCCAAAGCAGCACTGTGGAGGTAAGGGGACTAGAAGAAATCTTTTCTGAGGCTTGTTATTGTTGTTTGTCCTTTGTTCTCAAAGACAACCATGACATCAAGGAAGTAATGCCATGATGTGCAAGTGAACTGGATTTATGTGAGGGAGAGCTGAGAAAGGTTACCTGGCTCACTTTCTCTTTCCCAGCCATTTGGGTCCAGTGGCCAGATTCAGATCAAGATGACAAGAGATGGCCCTCTTTTAAGCTAACATCTGTTTGCTCTAAAGTGAGAGAAGGGTCCTGGGACAAAACACAAATGGCTCCAGGAAATATCTAGAATTACTTTCTCAATTACCATTGATACTATCTTAGCAACTGTCTATATGCAATTACCTATAAATCTCTTCAGAGCCCACTAAGGACATTTCCCATTACTGATACACTAAGAAATACATTTAGCAAGCTGACTTTTAACATCATAATATAACATCATAAAATACTATAAATATAATAAGAAGAGTGTCTTTAAGAGATATGCATAACAGTAACTCAAAACTTATCCTTTCTCCTCCCATTCTTCAATTCAATCTATTACTGTATGCAGATACAATGTATACTCAATATTGGTTTTATATTATTTTTTAAAAGTACACTCTTTTGCCTTGTGCATATGAATAGTCTTCTACTTTACTAAGTAGTATGTGATATTCCCAGACTCCTCAATGCAGGGTCAAAACAGCGTCAAGGATTAGCTATGGCATTTTTCTTTAGAAAACCATGGCTTCCTGAATAAGATTCCACCTATATCTACTAACATTTGGGAATTACCTATTAATTTCAGTGATTCCCACGTTCCCATCTATAATCAAAGATATATGAGAGTTGTTTGCATTAGCTACATCCAAAATGGAAGAATAACTGCTATTCAGCAGAGAGGAAGGCCTAGATTAAAGGATTACCTCTATTGGGTTCAGGCTCATCAAGAGTCACAAAAGAATCTTCATTAGCCCCTAGCTTTGGCTTAATGGAGAGATCTACTCCCAGTCGCTGGAGTTTATCCAGGAAGCTGACCCTCCTTCCTTTTTCTGATGTAACAGCGGCCTTTCCCACAGCTTGCTGCCTGCCGTCATCTACCTTGCTCTTTGTTTTGTTAGGATCTTGAGGCTCTTCTTCCTCTAGAACACTGAATTCGAGGGCCACAGGAGCCCTCGATTCCATTTGTGCTGGCTCCTTACTCCTGAAGATGCCAGATTCCTCCTGACACTCTGAGCTGTCCTTAGGTGAAGGGCTCATAGGGGCCTCCACGAGTTCCTTCTGCTCCCGCCCTCCACAGCATCCTGACTCCTCTCTTGTGCCAGCCTCACCAGCAGGCTGGTCAGCAGAGTTGGCAGGGGCCTGGGGAGCTAAAGGTAGCGGGCTGTTCTCAGTTTCCGGTTCAGGGCCCGCCATTTGGTCAGAGCCTCTGGCGTGGCTGGTGCTGCTGATGTCACTCGAGCTAGTGGTGGTGCTGATTTCTTTATTGAAGGCTGCCTGATACTTAGAGGACCTGTCAGGAGGGAAACAGGCTGAGTGACTCTGATTCTCAGGGAGCCATATTCTCAATCTTTTTTTTTTCCTGAGACAATTAAGGCTAAGTGACTTGCCCAGGGTCACACAGCCAGGAAGTGTTAAGTATCTGAGGCCAGATTTGAACTCAGGTCCTCATGACTTCAGGGCTGGTGCTCTATCCACTGCGCCACTTAGCTGCCCCTCAATCTTTAATAAAAGGCTTTGTGATCATTACTTCATATGATCCATGACCCCGTAAGGAAAGCAAGAAATATTGCCATTTTACGAGTGAATATGAAGTGATTGCCCAACAAGGATAACTCAACTAATACAAGGCCAAATTAGGACTCAAAAATCAGGTCTGCTGCCACTCTTTCCATTAGAGTATGCAGCCTTTCAGCAACTTGGGGAATTTTTTATTTGGGGTTGAGAGGTAATGATTTACCCTAAAATCGGCTTTCTCAAAAAAGTAAGTCTAGAAAATGTAGCCACATAAACAGAAAGGACTCTTACTTCAGCAGCGCCATGGCGTTTCCCTGGCCGGAAGGTCGAGGCTTGCTTCTGAAGAAGTCATGAATGGTTTTGTTTTCAGGCATGTGATAGGGAAGAGAGAGGGCGGACTCTGCCGAAGGGGACAAAGCAAAGGAGTCAAAGACTGAAGAAAACGCACAGTAGTTAAGCATGCACACAAAACTCCATTAGCCAACAGTGAGTGGGTAAGAAAGGACATAATCATTCCAACAAAGGGAGGGCTGAGAACAAAAGATCTTCCTAATGGAGAAGTTAAGGTAACTGCAGGTGGAAAAACATGTTCAGTTTATATTAAGAGACCAGGAATTTCACAATGGTGACTCTTTTCACCAAAGTTCCCTAGGCTTGAAGACCATGAAATCATGGGGTTCAATGATCTCAAAGAACATCTGGTCTAATGCTATGTAAGGCATAAATTACCACTACAATATGTTTCTCCAGCAAACAGTTATCTAGTTTCAGATTAAAAATCTCCAGGGATGGGGAACTCACTATTTCCTAAGATAGACTGTCAGATTTTTAGTCAAGAGAGTTCATTTAGACTTTTTCTGATTATTAGAAAATTCTTTCCTCTACTAAGATTAAAATCTGCCTTGTGTAATTCTACCACAATAGTCTCGGAAGCCAACCAATCTGATCCCTTTTCTGTTAGACAACCTTCATATACTGAAAGATGATGATTATTTGTTCTCTTTAAGTTCCCCCTTATCTAGGTGAAAAAAAAAAACCATTTTCTATAATGAACAGGACAAGTAACCTGGTCACATGCCCCTGAGCATTCTCTAACTTGTTAATTTTTCTCCTAAAATGCAATATTCAGAATTAAATCTAATACTAAGATATGGACCAACCTGAATACTGACCACCTCCTCCCCGGTTCTGAATACAATTATGCAGCCTAAGACAACATTAGCTTTTTTGGCCAAATAACATTAAACTCGCAAAAAAAGACCCAAGTCTTTTTGCTATTAAGATATCTCTCTTCTATCCCAGACTTGTACAACTGGATTTTTGAATGCTAAATGCTTTTATCCTTATTATATGTAATATTATTAGATTTGGTCATTGTTTCAGTCTGTTAAAATCCTTAAGAATCCCAATTCTATTACCTAATGCAGAAGTTTACAAATTCCCCCCAACCCCCCATTCTTTGCTGCAATGAAACATGCATGCATGTGAAATTTGCATATGCATGTAAGAATGCAAGTATAAATTTAAAACAATTTGTGGGAGATGGATTGAATTGAAAAGCTATATCCCATATAATGTGGCACGCCTAGGACAATGTACTAGCATGCCCTTTGGGAACTACTGATCCCAATGAGCTATAGCTTATATAAAATTATTTTTATTTTTGCTGAGGCAATTGGGGTTAAATGACTTGCCCAGGATCACATAGCTAGGAAGTGTTAAATGTCTGAGACCATATTTGAACTCAGGTCCTCCTGACTTCAGGGCTGATGCTCTATTCACTGTGCCAGCTTGCTGCCCCTAGCTGATATAAAATTAAAGGTAAGAGATCAAATTGTTCAACTCTTTCCTTTCACAGATGAGCACACGGATGCACAAAAAGCTTAAATGACAAAGTAGCAATATTAAGACCAGAATCCATTTCTTGATTCATAGTCTTGAGATTCAGGTGACCTAAGTTTCATATCCAGGCCTTTATGCTTATCATATAATTATGGACAAGTCACATGCTTTGTGAAGCTATGGTGTATGTAGAAAGAACACTAGATTGAGATTTAGAAGAAAGAGGCTTAGATATGAATTCTAGTTTTTACTAGCTACATAATCTTTAGTAAATCACTTAAATTCCCTCTACCTCAATTTTCTCATCTGAAAAAGACAAAGTAAAAATAAGCAATACATGCTAGGAATGGGAGGGAGTCTTGTAAATATTATTTGTACTCTCTACCTCACAAGGTTGTTGTGAGTGTGCAAAGTACTTGAAAAATTGTAAAGTGCTAAATAAATGTGAGTTACATGAATTACTTTACTCTTCCTCCCAGCTTCATGCTGTCTACAAATTGAATGCACCAAGTTATTGATAAAAATAAAAATACTGAGCAGAACAGTGGTATAAACGAAATTTAAACCTAAGAATGTCAGAAACATCCTTTGAGCCAAAACTGATTTTCTTACAAAGACTTCATTTGTGTTTTCTACAAAGCACAAAGAGTAATATCATTACCTCGAATAAGACGTTGGCTCTCACTATGTAGCCTTTTCATAGCTTCTTTACTTAGCTTGGCCGCCTTTCTCTCCTTAAAGAGAAAAGAAACTTATGTTGGTGCTTTAAATAAAGATGGATGCTTCTTCCTGAAAGAGGCTTCTTTTTCTAAGAGAACAAGGAGAAAAGGGAAATGGGGGTAGGGGAGAAAGGAGCAGGAATCAGGACAGAATAAACATGAGGAGGGAGAAATGAACAACTCACTGGAAAGAAACCAAAGGGAACATGGCTTCTAAGTATTCCTTCACCTTTCTTATCATTCCTTTTGACAGCTCCTTTTCATCTTCAAATGAACAGCCCCCACTTTCCAAAGACAGCTCCTTTTTCTAAAAGACAAGATAGCAAAGCAATCATCTAACAGAGAAGAAATGACATGACACAGGGAAAAGGCCCCAGATTGGGTGTCAAGAGGCTTTGGTTCTAGTCCTAGCTCAAACACGAACTCGTTATGTGACTTTTGGCATATCAGGGTCCCTCTCTGGTTGCCTCCCCTGTAAAAGGACGTGGCCAGACAAGGTAAGTGAGGGAAATAGGTAGTGCAGTACTTGGAGCACCAGGTCTCAAGTCAGGATGACCTGAATTCAAATCTACCAGACAATTACTAGCTGTATGACTCTGAGCATAAACCCTTAACCTCAGTTTGCTGCAATTTCCTTATCTGTAAAAAGGGAATGATGATAGCAAACACCTCTCAGAGTTATTATGACAATCAAATGAAATAATAATTGTAAAATGCTTAGCACAGTACATGGCACACAATAGGCTTTATTATCCATTTTAGTTATTATGGGTAAGCTATTAGATAGTGTCTAAGAATTCTTCTGGGCCCCACATGCTGTAATTCTCTTCTGTGATTAAAGGCATCAAATGTCTAAGTGGGTTGAGAAGATATTTCTTACCAGAAAGTTTTGGTACAGATATGTTTTTGTGACTCCCAGTGTACTAGACTGTCTTCAGGTTGAATTAATTATTTAATAGATATAAAATCCCCAAAGAATGTCAAGTTGCTTAGATTCCAGACATTCATTAGAAAGTTCAAAAAACAAATCTGGTGCCCTGAACCAGGCTTACAATGTAATTAGCATTCAATACCAGTTCCCCAAAGCACCCCTTCTTTTCCATATACCTCTTATGTTTCCAAGGAGATAAGAAAAATCTCTAGCAGGCAACATGGCAAAGGATATAGAATTTTTGATTTGAAGCCAGAAGATTTGGATTCAAATTCATCTGATTTTATTAACTCCATAACCATGGGCAAGCCTTTTTTCTTTATAAAATGGATATAATATCTGTAGTGTCCACCTCTTACCTCACAGCAGTGATGTGAGGTCCAAATAAGGTAATGTTCTGCAAAGGGCTTCATAAACTTTAAAGCTATTTATGACACTAAGCGACTTGCCCAAGTTCACATAGCTAGTAGGTGTCACAAGGAAGAATTCAAGTCTCCTTCACTCCAAAACTGATTCGTGTCTACTTTGTCATGTTGCTTCTCAAAGAACTCTATGCATGTCAGAAAATATCACTAGTGTGTCTGTTTTAGGAGGCTTAAGTTAGAGCTGTTTTTCTTGCCATCTCCCCTGGGTTCTCTGGCAATTGTCCCCTTTTGACCTTACCTTGTGCCTGATCCTGTTTCCCCTATTTGGATTCTTTGTTTTTATTAGGAAAAAAACCCAAAATCAACAGATCTGTTCCATCCAGGTTGTGAGCTTCACACCTCTGGCTGGAATTCAACACCACCTTTTGACTGTCTCCTACCAGGATATGTGTGATTTATAAACCAAATTGGGGAAAACATCCTAATGACCAGTCTGTTCCTATGGAGAATTTTAACATTTTTACAGAATCTGAAGCAACACTTGCTATCAGTCAATCCTAATATGGCAATACTACCTCAGCCCCACTTTCCCGACGGGTTAGCATGTCTGTCACCTGTACAACAGTTTCCAAAATTAACAACCGCTAAAAAACCTAAATCAATCAGCACATGATTTTCTTAAGTTTAAAAAAAAATCTTTATCAACATCCAACTCTAAGCTAAGGAGGGAAAACAACAATTGGGAATGATGGGAAGGCCTGGTTCTATTAACCCTTTACTTACCTTGTGCTTTTTGACTTTGCCTTTCACAGAAGCTCGTATGGATTCTAATGATTCTTCATCTTCTGGTGGGAGATCTTCTTCCAAACCAGTCTCAAAAAGGTCACTGTCCCCAAGAAGACAGCCACTATCATTGAAAGGTTGTTTGGTTTCACCTTCCTGTGTAATGTTACCAAAAAAAAAAAAAAAAAAAAAAAAAAAAAAAAACCAAGCAAAAATAAAGCCTATGCTCTTCATTTTAACATTTTACATTTTAACAAATTAGCATTTAACATTTTCTTTTGTTAATTCATTTAAGATTTATGCCCCATCCACCTCTGAAAAAGATTTTGAAGCGATCAAGTTAATATTCTGAAACAGATAACAACTGACTCTGCTACAGTGAAGAATTATTTTAATTAGTTCATAACACACATCCAACCTGGGTAGAACAGAAAGTTCTATCTACAAACAACTGCCCAAAATTAATGCAGAAATTAGTGAGGGCTTTTTGAAAACTGAATCATCTATATTGGGTACTTTCTTTTAAAACTAATTAAGGCTGAATTTTGACTGAGCAAACAAGATCTCTAATTGCTGGAAGCATGCTAATTCATATGAGAAGTATTAAAAAAAAACCTTTCATTTCAAAGTTCACTTGCATTCTTCAAATCAAACACTAATTGTCTATTATGTTAACTGCTCATATTTATATGGCACTTGAGAGTTTACTAAGCACTTTCCTTAAAACTATCATGTGATTTAGGAATTATTTCCTCCATTGTGCAGATAGGGAAACTGAGGTCCTAAAAGTCGATATGATTTGTCCAGAGGTAGAACCAGGCCTAGATTAGCTTGGTGGTGCTGTGGCTGGAATCTCTTGGAATCTATCTTCCTAAATTCAAATCTGGCGTCAGATACTTACTAGCTGTATGATCCTGGGCAAGTCATTTAATCCTATTTACCTTAGTTTCCTCACCTGTAAAATGAGCTGGAGAAGGAAAAAGCAAATCACTCTAGAATCTCTGCTAAGAAAACTCCAAATGAGGTCATAAAGAGCTGGACATGACTGAACAACAAGAGTCAGAATTAGAATCCAGGTCTTGTGATTCTAAGTCCAGTTCCTTTTGCGCTATCCCTTCTATCTCTTTATGTTGTGCTAGGTCATGAAGGGAAAAGATATAAAGAACATACAGTCCCTGTCTTTAAGAAATGAAAAATAAATTATGGACATGGGTAATTAAAATACAAACTGGATATGTTAAACATCCTAAAAATATCTGAATGACCTTTAAAAATACCTCATTTTTATGTTCCTTTTTTTTCAGCCGACTAATCACTTCCATCTTTTTGGCTTCTTTCTCAAGCCTTCTCTGTGATCTCCCTTTTATTTTCCCTTCAGTATCTTCTGTAGCCCGAGTACATTCTTTGAACCTTTTCCTAACACCTGTTGGCAAGGTCACAGACTCTGGGGATTGAGAACCCAGATCCGAGCTACTTTCAGCCAAAGGAGTCATCACCCGGCTGTCAAGGTTCTTCTGATATGGTGGCTCCTCAGTGTCACTCTCATCACTGTCTTTCAGAATCTGATAAATCTTTTGTGCTTTCCCCTTTTTCCCTGCATATATGTTTTCTTTATTCTCCCCATTTTCCAGTTCTGCATTGTCATAGTCAGTCTTCTTAGGAAGGACATCTCTGTCCTCTTCTTCACTGTCACTGTCCTGCAGGAGAAACTTGTTACGTTTCAATTTCTTATTCACAAAGATTTCTTCGTCTGAGTCTGGAATAAATGAAAGATAAAAGAATGTTACTTGGTCACTTGGACTTGTCCCCATCCCCCCTCCCCCCAAAATATTCATCTGTAGAAATGGATGGTTTGATGCGTCAGAGATTTATTTCAGCTTGTGAAATCTTGCAACTACCACTAAAGGTTTATTTTAGCACAGCAAATTGAGCCTTATCCACATTATGAAAACATTTTCCCGAACCTAACATAGCTTCCACATATTGAGAAATGTAATTATCCACACTTTAACAGCTCAGTGTAGAAAACATTTCTAATCTGTATAAAATTTTACAATTCTGACACTGTAGTTGGAATGAGTTCCTCTAAATATGTTTTGTAAATCATAGAATTTTAGAGCTAGAAAGGGACTTTAGAGATCATCTAGTACACTCATTTATATAAACGAGGAAAACTGCAACCTACAGGGGGAAGGGCCATGCCCAAAATTACATAAGTTAGTGGTAGGGTTGTGACTAGAATTTAGGCCTCCAGATGCCCTAATCTAATCTCTCTCTCTCTCTCTTTTTTTTTTTAATAACTTTTTATTGACAGAACCCATGCCAGGGTAATTTTTTTTACATTATCCCTTGCACTCACTTTTGTTCCGATTTTTCCCCTCCCCTAGATGGCAAGAAGTCCTATATATGTTAAATATGTGGCAGTATATCCTAGATACAATATATGTTTGCAGAACCGAACAGTTCTCTTGTTGCACAGGGAGAAATGGATTCAGAAGATATGCACTAATCTAAAATCCAAATTTCCAGCAAACTAGCAAAGTGCATATGGGTATTCTCCAAATGGAATTACACATTTAATCTCAAGTCAACTCAATTCATTTATCAAGTTTGTGCTATTGGGCCCATTACTAGGAATACAAATACAAAAATGAAATAGTTCCTGCCTTTAATGAGCTTGTGTTCATTGCACTAGAGAGCTTTGGCATCTACTAAGAAAATTTGGTGCAACTTAAGGATGAAAAGCACTAAAGAAAGAAACAGGAAAGACACTGCAAAGGAGGAGCTCTCCTGAGCTACATTTTAAAAACAAAAACAAAAATCAAACCAAACCAAACCAAAAATACAAAGGAGCAGCTAAATGGCGCAGTGGATAGAGGATTGATTTTGGAGTCAGAAGGGCTCGAGTTCAAATCTGGCCCCAGACACTTAAAACTTTGTAGCTGTGTGACTGGGCAATTTCCCAATTGCCTCGCAAAATAAAAAAAAAAAAAATCACCAACAATTTGACAACAAAACAAAACAAAACAAACACACCAACAATTTGGGGAAAAAAAGAAAAGACAAAGATTCTGATGGACTGAGTGAAGAATTACAGGCAGAGAGGGCAAAGAGCTTGAGTGAATACAGAGTCAGAAAACAGAATGGAGAGTTTAATCCATATCCAGGAGTCTAGTTTAGCCAGAAAAAGCAAGATGTGAAACAAGATTGGAAAAGTGAATTCAAACCAAGTTGTAGAGAACTATAAACGGAAGCTTGAGCAATCTATTTTATCCTAGAGACCAGTAAAGGAAGCCAGTAAAGGTTTGGGTCAGACCTTCTGCTGTTAGAAAATTACTTTAGCAGCTATGTAGAGGATAAATAGAAGAGGGAAGACATTAGAAACAGAGAGACCAACTTGGGGTTACCATAATAGTCTAGGCAAAAAAGGGCTAGAACCAGGGTAGTTGCAACGATGACTAAAGGAAACATTTAAAAAAAGATGGATAAGTAGAAACAACAGGATTTAATTAATTAAGGATAACTGGAAAGAGAATGATGTCCTCAGTTTAAAAAAAAAAATACTTAACCCTGTCCATAAAGTAAATGAACTCTGGAAGTTTTACATGTGAAAACAAGGGATCAAATAATATTACAAACCTCTTTCAATCAGGGGTGTGTTCTTTGTGTTAGAATGTCCTGGAGACCCTGTTTCACAGCTGCTCTGCCCACTGTCTGAATCAGTTTCTTCCTTTGTGTTCACTTTGGGATCTTCAACGTTTAGGTGAAGCTAGAAAATTGGAATAAATTTTAAATTAATTGGTTAGCAAACTGCTCTCCTGACAAGATTACAGGTAACAGATATCCATGCAGATATTGTAATGTTGAATTTATAGTTAACTGTTAATAAACTGTTAGTGAAGAAAAAAGTTTAGGATCATGACATTGAGTTAAGATAGCAACAATGAAAGTTACAATATGGTAGAATAAAAAGGACATCAAATAATAGATAACAAAATGTATGGTTAGAAAAACAAAACAGTTCCCTAAGACAACATAAAAACCAAACCCCACTCAATTTGATTTTGGTGCATAAATAACCAGGTATCTTGTATTCATTTTTTTTTGTTATGATTGGCAAGGCCTAGATATCATATCAGCTGTGAATTCCATATTTTTCAAAACCCTGCTACATATATATGCTTTCACCAGCATTAGCACAAGATGAAATCTATTTGTGAATGAGAGCAAATGCCTATGACTATCAGCATGGATTTCAAAATCCATGTACTGACTTCTTGGTTTACTGTTGTGTAGATGCATTCTATTCTTCTTTAGTTTAAGTCTTCCCAAGCTTCTCTGAATTCTCCATACTCATTTGTCAAAGTATGGTAATATTTCACAACAGTCATATAATACAGTTTATTCTTTCCAATGAACAGACGATTAATTATCTTGTTTCCAGTTTTTTGCTACCACAAAAAGAGTTGCTATGAATATATAGGTATATATTGGATCTTTCTATCTTTTACCTAGGCAATAAGACAGCACATTGGATAATGGAATAGAACATAGACTCATGAAGATCCAAGTTTAAATTTTGTTCCAGGGACTGGCTCGCTATGTGTTTTGGGCAAATAGGTTAGCAATCAAAAATGTTTATGTGAATGAAATAAAATCACCATAAAATGGAAAATGATAGACTGAAATTAGAAACCAGATTCCAACATTATGTTGTTTACAAGAAAAATATGTGAAACAAAGATATACATAAATTAAGGGGCTGAAGCCCATCTCAAACAAAACAAAAGCCAAAAATAGATCTAATTTTAAAAGACAGGCAGGAAAACTACATTTTGCTAAAAGGTACCACAATAAATTAATATCAGTACTGAACATATGTGCACCAATGGACATAACAGTTACATTCTTTTTTTTTTGCTGAGGCATTTGGGATTAAATGACTTACCCAGGGTCACACAGCTAGGAAGTGTTTAGTGTCTAAGACCAGATTTGAACTCAGATTCTCCTGACTTCAAGGCTGGTGTTCTATCTACTGTACCAACTAGCTGCTCCCAATACATTCTTAAAAGAAAGACTGACAGATACAGGAAAAAATAGACACTAAAATTCTAATAGTGGAGAAACCTCAATTTACCACCTCAAGTCTCCCTGCCTCCTCCACTTTTCAGCTTTCTTTTGTATGTTGTCTCCTCCCCATTAAATTGTAAACTCCTTGAGGACACAGGCTATCTTTTTTATATTTGTGTCTGTAAATGCTTAGTACAGTGGCTGAAATATAGTAGGCATTTAATAAATGCTTATTAGCTAAATGTATACTGGTTGTAAGCCCACTTCCTTTATTTTCTGGAATATCATTCTAAGCTCTCCACTCCTTTAAGAAGATAGACTCATACAAGATTTAGCAGCTAACTATGGCTCTTTGGTACCTGAATTCTTTTTGGATGTTTATTGTACTTTTTTGTTCCTTGATCTATGGGTTCTGGATTCTGGCTATAATATTTCTGGGAGTTTTCATTTGGGTGTTGTTTTATTTCAGTACGTGACTGGTGGATTTAATTTCTACTTTGCCCTTGGGTTCTAAGATGTCTGAGCAGTTTGATTTAAGATTCCATGAAATATGATGTCCAGGTACTTTTTGTTGTTGTTTATGGCTTTCAGGTGGTCTAATGATTCTTAAATCACCTCTCCTCAATCTATTTTCCAGATCAATTATTTTTCCTATGAGACCCTTCACATTTTCTTTTCCCCTCAGTCTTTTAATTGTTTTTTTCCCCCTTGCTATCTTATAGAGTCATTAGCCTCCATTTGGCCAAATTTTCAAGGAATTAATTCAAGGAAATACTTTTCAAGAAATCATTCTCTTCAATAAGATTTTGTACCTCTTTGTGTAAGCTATTAACTCTCATTTATTTATTTATTTATTTATTAAATAACTTTTTATTGACAGAACCCATGCCAGGGTAATTTTTTACATTATCCCTTGTACTCACTTCTGTTCCGATTTTTCCCCTCCTTCCCTCCACTCCCTCCCCCAGATGGCAAGCAGTCCTATACATGTTAAATAAGTTACAGTATATCCTAGATACAATATATGTGTGCAGAACTGAACAGTTCTCTTGTTGCACAGGGAGAACTGGATTCAGAAGGTATAAATAACCCGGGAAGAAAAACAAAAATGCAAGCAGTTTATATTCATTTCCCAGTGTTCTTTCTTTGGGTGTAGCTGCTTCTGCCCATCCTTGATCAACTGAAACTGAGTTAGATATCTTTGTCGAAAAATCCACTTCCATCAGAATACATCCTCATACAGTGTCGTTGTTGAGGTATATAATGATCTCCTGGTTCTGCTCACTTCACTTAGCATCAGTCCATGTAAGTTTCGCCAGTCCTCTCTGTATTCATCCTGTAGCTATTAACTCTTTAAATCCTTCTTTCCTTGTTCTTACTTCTTTTTCCATTTTTTCTCTCTAGTGCTCTGATGTGGCTTTCCCAGGATGACATAGCCAGTAAATGTCAAGTAAGATTTGAACTCAGGTCCTCCTGATGCCATAACCAGTACTTTATTTACTGGACCAACCTAGCTATATATCATGTAGATTCTAAAATAAATTTTTAATTTAATTTTAAATTTTTTAAAACTTTTTTGGAGAGGGGAAAATTTTCCCAGGAATTCTAGTTGAACCTGTGTCAAAGCTTCATTTTTCTTTGTTGTTTTGCTAGCAGATTTTAAAAGTTAATCTCTTTTTCTATGTTTGTATTTCCATTAATAGCCATTTGTGGTCAGATTCTTTTTTGTTTGTTTGTTTATTTGCTAAGTCTTCCAGCCTATTTGACTTAGGATTTTATGTTAGTACTAGACTCTGAATACTTATAGCCTGAACTTCTGTCCTCTCCCATCTTCCAGTGCTGGTAGCCTATAAACTCTCAGTGCTCTGAATGTGATGTGTGATCAAAAGGATAGAGGATGAGGTTCCTGTTTCCTGGTCTCCTGGTCTGAATTTTGTAATTTTCTGATCCAGGTTTGTTTCTATAGTCTGCTGTTGAATTCAGCCATAATTAGCCCATTAAGAAGTTTTCAGGTTCAGAGCAATTGAACCGTGTGCTTCCCTTGGGTCCAGAGGCAACACTCCACTCCTTGAATCAAAGCCAAGCAGCCTCCACATGCTTCCTAGAACGAGTTCCTTACTCAATACACAGGACCAATTCTCTCTCTCTCTCTCTCTCTCTCTCTCTCTCTCTCTCTCTCTCTCTTTTAATCAAAGCTTTTTAATTTTCAAAACATTTTCAAAGCAGAGATAATTTTTCAACACTGACCTTTGCAAAATCTTGTGTTGCAGATTTTCCCCTCCTTCTCCTCACCCCCTCCCTTAGATGGCAAATAATCCAATATATATTAAACATTAAAATATATGCTAAATCCAACATGTATATACACATATTTATACAATTATCTTGCTGCACAAGAAAAATCAGAACAAAAAGGGAAAAAATGAGAAGAAAACACAATAACAACAAAAAGAATGAAAATGCTATGCTGTGGTCCACATTCTGTTCCCATAGGCCTCTCTCTGGGTATGATAGCTTTCTTCATCACCAGATCATTAGAATTGGCCTGAATCATCTCATTTTTGAAGATGATGATTATTGAAGATTGATGAAGGTCCATTAGAATTGTTCATCATATAATCTTCTTGTTGCCATATATAAGGATCTCCTGGTTCTGCTCATTTCACTAAGTATCAATTCATGTAAGTCTCTCTAGGCCTTTCTAAAATCATCCTGCTGATCATTTCTTACAATAGTATTCCATAACATTCATATACCATAACTTATTTAGCCATTCTCCAACTGATGGGCATCCATTCAGTTTCCAGTCTCTTGCCACTACAAAAAGAGCTGCCACAAATCTATTTGCATATATAGGGACAAAGGGTGCCTTTCCCTTTTTTTTATGATCTCTTTGGGATATAAGCCCAGTAGTAATACTGCTAGATCAAAGGGTATGCACAGTTTGATAACTTTTTGAGCATAGTTCCAAATGGCTGGATCTGTTCACAATTTCACTAATAATGTATTAGTATAAGATCAATTCCAAGTCTGCTCCTCTCCAATATAGATCTATCACGTGGAACTGGGTAGTGAGCTACAGAGATGCCAGATAGCATTTGTTTCTGTGTCTGCAATTTTTTGAGGGATTCCCTGGGAATTCTTCCTACTCCATGTTTCCTAAACTGGTACCTTGTTTCAGCCCTTTTTACATACTCTTGACCAGTTCCATCTCTAATCTGTCCTAGCCTAGAAAAACTTCATTCACTATGACTTTTTCTTGGCTTTCCTGTATATTTTCTAGATCTTTGTCAGATTTGAAGGGCGAGCTACACTAATGCTTTCTCTCTATTATCTTGCCTCCATCTCTCAATGGTAACTTTGGAGAAAGCAATTTCTTTTGAATGATGACAACAATGTCACAAATTTAATTCAGACAGCTAAGTGATTCAATGAATAGAGTTTTGGACTTGGAATTTATTACCAATGTGACCCTGAATAAATCACATCCTCTCTAGCCTCAGTTTCCTTATCTGTAAGATTGGGATAACAAGCTCCCATATCATCCCAGTGATGTGGGGAGGATCAAATGAAAGAACATATACACAGCACTTTGCAAAGCTTATAGAACTTATTAGTGCTAGATATTGTCATTTAAACCAGAAAACATTTATTAAATACCTGCTATATGTGAGTGCAAAGCATCCTTTCTGGTAGGTATTCTGTGGACACTAATTAAACTGATAATAGTATTCACAAGTAACTATTTACTAAAGAGGCTGTTAACCAAGAACAAAAAGGTCACTGGAATAATAGCAAGAATTTCAGGGTTCCTTTTCCCAGTTCTGCCAAACAAACTATATGACACAGCCTAACTGACTTTACCACTCAATATCACTTTTTTCTTCTATTAAATAGGGGCACTGAACACACGTAAGGCATCTTTCAGAAGAAATTTTGTGTTAGTGATAACTCACATTAACAAATTAAAAGTGATCAAGGAACTGACCATGCAATTAATAAGATTAGAAAATGGAAAAAAAATTGGCAAATCTAAACCAAGTACAAAAGAAGCACTTTTGGAATGTTAGAGAATAGAGAAAACAGAGAATAAAAAAATTAGAGTACTGATAGTTTTAAGAGCTGCTTTTTTGAAAAGGCTAATAAAATTGATAAATAATTAGATAACCTGACCAAGAAAGAAAAGAGTAAGTCAAATTACCAAAATTAAAAAACAAACAAAATGAATTTACAACAGAGGTAATAAAAAAATCATCATAACTGTGCTTGAAAAACTAATGAGTCAAAGGAAATCATGTGTCCAAAAATATGAAATACCCACACAAAACAAAAAATAGAAATATTAAATCAGCCAATCTTAGGAAAAAAGAAATCAAGCAAGCCATAAGTGAACTGCTAAAGAAAAAATCCTGAGTGCAGATGGATTCACAAATGAACTCTATCAAACATTTAAAAAGCAATTAGTACCTATGCTACAGAAAATATTCTCAAAATAGACAGAAGTACCAAACTCCTTTTATGAGACAAATATGGTCCTGCTACCCAAATCAGGAAAGAAAAAAAAAAAAAAAGCAGAGAAAATGAACTAAATAGCAATCTTACTAATGGATATAATGTTGCAAGATTGCAGATAATCCTCACAAGATGCTAGTGGCAATATATGCAGAAAATAATTCACTATGACCAAATGGACCTATATCAAGATAATGAGGAAAATTCACAGCATTGTAAAAACATTTAGCATAATCAATTATATAAACATACAAAAATGATGATTATTTTAATAGTTGAAGAAAGTGCCTTTGAAAAAAATAGTAATCTTCTATCGTGTGTGTGTGTGTGTGTGTGTGTGTGTGTGTGTGTGTGTTTATGTATGTATAAGAGAGAGAGAGAGAGAGAGAGAGAGAGAGAGACACAATTGGGACTAAATGACTAGCTTAGGGTCACATAGCTAGGAAGTGGTTAAGTGTCTGAGGTGGCATTTGAACTCAGGTCCTCCTGATGCCAGGATTTGTGCTCTATCCATACTGCCTCTTCTAGCTGTCCCAATTTTTTATCTTAAAAACTCAAAAAACACACTTGGGGAAGAGCCCTGCCTATCATCAAGAACAAGTATTAAATGTAAACTCATGAAAAAGTTTTTTTTTTCTTTTGCAATAAAGAACCTATAGTGGCTTTCCCAGCAAAAATAGGGATAACACAAAAATGGTGCTTCTCCCCACAATTATTTTTAGTTTTAGAAATGCTAGGTTATAGCAACAGATTAAGTGAACAAAATTAAAGGTAACAATTGTAATCGCAACAAAAAGAAGTCAAAATTATCCTTATTTATAAATGATATAACAGCATACCTAAGCCAAACAATTTGCAAACACTACTTGCAAATGTTTACATGTAGCAAAATACAAAATACATTTTAAAATCATTAGCATTTCTATATAGTACTAACAAAAATCAAGGGAAAATTCCATTAAAGATACAAAATCAATAAACTATGAATTAACCTATAAGAGGTAAGATTCCTATCAATACAACTTACAAATATAAAACATTCTTTACAAAAATAAGGAGATTTAATAATTAAAAACATACTCGATATTCATGATTGATTTATACAACTAGAATAAAAATAATATTACCTAAATTAATTAATATATTTAGTGTCATACCAAATTAATAAAGGATAGCTTACAGAACTTGTCAAAATGCTAATAAAAATCATTTGGAATAAAAAAACTCTGGCATAAAAATGGAAATAATGAGGAAAAGTATGAATAAAGAGGGCAGAAAATTACCAGATTTCAGACTATATTATAAAGCAGTAGTTATTAAAACTATTTGGTACTTTTAAAAAAACAAAACACAGAAAAGTAGATCAGTAGAACATACTAGACAATTAAGTTACAGAAGCAACTGAAAACAGTAGCTCAATATTTGATAAACCCAAGAAAATAAATTTCTATAAAAAGAATTTCCTTTCTAACAAAGAATTCTTGGGGAAATAGTTTGACAAAAGTTAGGGTTTGCTAATATCTTGAATCAAATAATAGTTCAATACTCAATTTAAATGTGAAAAGTCACACCATAAAAAAATAAAGTAAAAAAATGAAATCAGGTAGTTTTCATAACTATGGCTCTGGGAAGAACTCAACTAAATAAGGGATAGAGGAGATCATAAAAAATAAAATGGACAACCTTCACTATTTAAAATTAAAAGGTTTTTACACAAATAAAATCAATGAAGATAGAATACAGAAGAGAAACTAAAGGTGGGAAAAGTATTTTCAACAAATACCATTTTAAAAAAAGGTCTGTAATCCAATATATAGAAGCAACTGACACAAAGATCGAATTATCAAATTCTTAATAGGTCAAACAATATTAACAATCTCTAAAATGATAAACTGCGGATTTTGACCACATGAAAAGTCTCTTGCCAATAGAAGAAATACAAATTAAAACAATCCTAAGGTTTCAGTTCTTATAAGGCAAAAATAGCAAAGATGCTAAAAGATAAAAATAATCAGTGTTGAAAAGGCTGTGGGAAGAATGGCACATTGATGAGACCCGGGATATGGTCCAAACATTCTGGATATCAATATCAATCAATACCATCAACACCACCACCACCACCATCACCATCATCATTGTTATCATTTATATAATGTTTACCAAGTACCAGACACTGTGCTAAATGCTTTACAAATATCACCTCATTTAATCTTCACAACAATCCTGGGAGGTAGGTACTATTATTCCAATTTACAATTAAGGACACTGCTTCAACAGTTGCCTTTCTCTGGGTCACTTTATTATCTGAGAGGCCAGCTTTGAACTAAATTATTCCTATCTGTCAAGCCATGCATTGCATCCACTGTGCCATCTAGCTGCCTATTTGGAATTATATAAGAAAAGTGACTGAACCAACTATCCCACTACTTGGAACATTGCCCAATGGAATCAAATATGAAAACAAAGGATCAACATATACCAAAATATTCCTGGCAGCACACTTTGTCATAGAAACTAGAAACAAAATGGGTACCTTTTCAATTTAGAAAAGGCTGAAAAACCTAAAGCATATGAATGTAATAGAATATTGCTGTTCAAATACAAGTAGTTAAATTAAAAACATGGAAAGAGCTTTATGAATTGATACAGAGCAAAATAAAAACTAAAAAGTACATATAATATATATACATTTACAACAATGTAAATGAAAAGATAACAAAAAGTAATTGAAAAATCAAAGGTGGTCCTGACAGAGTTGCTATTGAAATTCATCTTCCTCTCATAGCAGAAAGGTAAGGGACAACTAGGACAGAATACTGTATGTACTGCCAGATGAGATTATGTTATTGGACGTTTTTGCTTATTTTTTCCTTTCACAAGAGAGGGGACAAAGTGACTAACATAATGATCAAAGACTGATAGAGGTATTTTTCTAAAAAGAAAAAAAGACATTAGACTATGTGATCTTGGAAATCTTATCTGCTGACCCTATTAGGCAACCAATACATAATCCTGTCAGAATGCTGGTTTCAACTAGCTCACTCTCCACTTGCTGGAAGCAACTAGTTACTAAGTATAATTTTGTATTTACATTTTAACATATTTTGCATGTTTATGTACAACAGAATGTAATGTTTCTTGCACCCAAAATCAGTTTTCATTTTGTTTTTGCCTCTACCGCACCTAGTGCAGTGGCTGTCCCAGAGCAGGCACTTAAATGCTTGTTTGACTGAATCAGCTGTATGAATTCAATTAGATCCTGGAATAATTAGGGCAAAGGGCAAAGTAATTTTAAAAAGGACAAAGGATAAAAATACAATTTCAACCCAATATTTAAAAAAGCTATTATCTCTGAAAGAAAAAATGAAAAATAGATATGAGTTATGAAGACCCATGTTCAATTCCTGCCTTAATCCTTATTAGCTGTGTGATCCTAAGAAAATCACTTTGTGCTTTTCCTATACAGTAGTAACTAAAAAATTCTCACATCTGTAAAATGGGGGCAGTAATAGCACCTACCTCACAGAGTTCTTTTGAGGATCAAATGTGTTAATATGTAAAGTGCTTTGCTAACCTTAAAATACTTTTATTGTAGACAAAAATAAAGACAGCAACGATTATCACCATTTTAGGAGAAATTTAATTGACACAAAACAATCACCAAAACAATAAAGCCAGAAAGTTTACAAACAAAGCCAGGAAATACTCAGTCTCCTTGCCAAGCAGAGACATACAGCCAAGTAATACAAGGGTATCTGCAAATTTTTAGAGAAGAAACTGAAGATTAGCTCAGAAAACACTATGAAAGCCTTAGAGAAAAGAAACCTGCAGAAATCCTGATGTAAGATGCAAATTAAAAAGATCATTTCAAGAACATCTTACAAAACTGGAATGGAAACAGATATAAACAAAATGGGATACAAAAATGGAATGAAAACAAACATAAATAAAATAGAACAAATCTATCATCATTTTTACAGAAATATATTCTTATAATCAATAATGGAATTACCATACATGAATTCTTAACTCAATACCAGATGTGCTGGTACTGAGATGTAAATGACACTCATAAAAATAAAGTTCTATTTTTAAAAAGTGGTTCCATCATGACAGAAAAAATAATGAAAGCTACACAATTTTAACAATAATCTGTAGAAAATATTCAGGATATCTCCTAGTATAATTACTCAAAAGAACTAACCAAGATGACACTAGCAACTACTAAACTATATGCTTAATTTCTCAATCATACAGAATCTTTGATATAGCCACACTTTTTCTGTGATAGCAAGGAACTACAAATAAAGTAGACAGAATAAAATAAAATACTGCTTTGAGATAATCAGTTGCTAAATGGACAGAAGACTGGGCCTGGAATCAGGAAGACCTGAGTTCAAATCCGCTTTAGACACTTAAGAGCTTTGTGACCCTGACAAATCACTTAACTTGTCTGCCTCAATTTCCTCTGCTATAAAACATGGATAATAGCAGCATCTATTTTCAAATTGTGAACATTATTATTATTAACTGCCCAGAGGAAAAACTGGGCATAAACTTACTTCACAAGGACAAACATTACTTCAATTACTCGAAGGTTGTCATATAGAAAAAGGAGGCTTGTCTTGCTTAGCTAAGGGACAGAACTAAAAGAAAGGATTATTTGGTAAGAGGCAGATTAAATCTCTGTAAAAGGAGAACAAAACCCACTTAATCCAAACTGTCCAAAACCAGAACTGATTGCCTTGGATTGCTCAAGCAGAAGTTGGATGACCACTTTTAAGGTAGGTAAAACGGGGGATTCTAGTTCAGGGGAGGCATGACCTATATAGTATCTATTATTAATCTCTACCAGGTCTGATATCCCATATTTTTGGCACGCGGTGGCAAAGCAAACTAATCTAATCATTTAATCTCATTTGATCTCTAAGACTCCCTCCAGAACCATGTGATGCAATATGGTTTTGCTATTTTAAACAAAAGAAAAAGTTATCGTAGGATTGATAATTACAAAGGACTTTGGAAAGCATCTCTTTTTGCAAAAATCACACAACCAAGTATCAAAATGGCATTTCCAATTTAGGTTCTATGACTCCGAATCCAGGGTCTACTTAATCCCATTTACCCCCTCTCGCAAGTCTAAATCCAACACCTCAGCCCCTGTATTCCTAAAGAACCAACGTGGAATCGAAACCCCGTCATCTGCCATTGGCATCAATCAATTCCTGCCAAGAGCCACAGTCGCTCAGAGTCGCGAGGTATGCTGGGATTTGTAGTTCCTCGTCCTACTGCTACCATTACCCCCTCCCCCGCCTGAGAAAGGTGTCCCAGTGCCCCGGCTCACCTCAGCCACCACCTCGCCTGCCATGGCCTTCAATGCACGAGAGCTTCCCTCTGAAAGAACTGGAAGCGCCGGTGCCGCTAGCGCCGTTCCTCAGACCCCAGGCCAGATCCCGGCCCCTTATTCTCCGTGCCAGCAGTCTCAGGTCCCGCCACAGCCGTTCGAGCTTTCGCGCTCAGTCAGGGCTGAGGCCCCATCGCTACCACTTCCGACCAATCCCCGAAGCTCTCCTGATGAGGTCACGGAGACCCCGCCTCCCGCTTGGCGCCGCCGAGGGTCCTCGGAGGCGCTTGGCGCGCACTTATCTCCCCGCCCTTCGCAGGCAAGTCGCTGGGGGGCGCTGTCCCAGAGCAAGTACTAAAGTTCTCTGTTCTATGAATGCCTGCAGTCAGGCATGGTGACCTTTGACTGTTCCGGGCTTGGAACTGCGCGTGCCCAAATTCGACTAGGTGACTAGGGTCCATGAGGCGGTGGCCGTAGTAGGACCTCTGTGGGCCCTGAGGTAGTTTTTTCTCTGCCCCGGGCTTCTGTGCGGCCTTTCCTGGGTTTAGGGCTACCCGAGTTTAGAGCCAACTTTATGAGGCTCCCGGCTTAGGGCCAACTTTGTGGGATCCCCTGGCTGGCCAAATTTTTAGGGCACTGTTTAGGGCTAACTTTGTGGAGCTCCCGACTTAGGGCTCACATTTTGAGTTTCCCTGGGACAAGAGCTGCTCTTTATGGGGTACTCCCTGGGTTTAAAGCCCACGTTATGAGTGTATGTGAGCTTGTCTAAGGCTGGTTTTGTAGGTCTAAAGTCCATCTCCCGAGGAGAAAGGCTCCGTCTTTGGGGGCCCTTTTGGTCTAGAGTCTTCTCTTTGGGGTCTTCAGCCCTTTTGAGGCTCCATCTCCTAGGACCTTATTAGTCTTTTAACTTTTTGGTCTTGAAGGACGGAAGTTGTCATTTTTTTTTCAGTCGTGCCTGACTTCCTGATCCCATCTGGGATTTTCTTGACAGAGATACTGGAGCGGTTGGCCATTTCCTTCTCCAGCTCATTTTATAGATGGGAAACTGAGGTAGACAGGGTTATGGGACTAACCCAGGGTCACCCAGTTGGGAAGTGTTCGAGTCCCCACTGGGGCTCAGGAGCATGAGTCTCTAGCGCCCCCTCCCCCCCCAGGTTCTTTTTTTACTTTGTGCCCACGTCCTGCAAAGCTGTGCATTTTATGAGGTACAGGTCACATATAGCACGAGAAAATGTGAAAGTCTCTGTCTCTAGATTTAAAATCGTGGTTCTGCACTTTGGTCCACTGTGACATTGGCCTCTTCCTCTCTTTTGGCCTTAGCAAGGAAGGGGAAGAGGAAAGGCATAAGGACCATAGTATTTTAATTCTTATAAAATGCAATTACTCTATTGGACATTTTTTTGGTTTTGTTTTGGTTTTTTTGGTCAGGAGAGTTCAATTTGGAACAGGAGAGGGTTTTTTTTTTTTCTTTTCTAGAAATAGCAATAATGTAAAGTCAAACTACACCAAAAAATGATTAATTAAAAGGTGAGAGTTGGAGTAGATGACTTTCCAGTTCTAAAGCTTATTATTTTATTCAGGGTTAATATGAAACAAAGAAACTACCTCTGTTCCTCCAAGACTCCCAGAATTTGAAGTGTGGAAGCTACGGACAACCATAGTGATTCAGGAAGAGGAACTGCTTTTATGAAAAACTGCAAAGTTTTATGATTCTCTGCTCAGAAAGCTTACAAAGCTAAGTAGTGAAATAAGTTGTTTTTTTTTTTTTAAATCTTCATCTGCAGAGAAGCACTGCCCCCCTGTGGTGTACTAATAACCCTAAAATTTAGAATTTTTAGCAGTTAGGTCAGTGACTCCATAAATCCATTTTCTATTCATAATTTCAGCCAACATCAAATCAGTGAGCATAATTCAACAACTATTATGTACCTGTGCTAAGCATTGGAGTTATAAAGAAAAGCAAAAAACAAGCCAACATTAAGATAAATTGTTTCGATTTTCTTTTCTTTTTCTTTTTTCTTTTTTTTTTGAAAGAACTCAGTATCCATCTTCTGCCTTTCTTCATTGACACAAGCATGGCCTGAAATGAACTTCTTCCTCATTTCCACTTTTTAGAATCTTTTTCTTAGTTCAGACTACAGTCAGATACTATCTTATTCTTTCTGTCACATGTTTTTATTATATATAGCACTGAACTAGGAATTAAAAGGCCTAGCTTTTTAAAAAATATATTTTATTGACATTTTTTGTTTCTTATATCACCATAATTTCCCATGTGTCCCTCCCCTCATCTTTTCTGCTCCCAGCGAATCATCCCATTTGACAAATTGTTGTTGTTGGGAGTTTTTTTAGATAGGGAAAAAAAGGCACCAGGTGTTATACACTGTGCAGGTTTCCAGATCTTTTTAATGTATTTATTACTTATATTGCCTTTTTTTCCCTATCTAAAAAAAACCCCAACAACAACAATTTGTCAGTCCCACCTCCATGAATGGATAGGCTTTGAGTATCATCTTTTTTCATTTGAGACCTTCTTAATCTTTTATAATTTTTTGTATTTACTTTTTAAAAAATTGTTCTTTCCATTTACATTGTTGTAGTTACTGTGTATGTTGTTTTCTTGCCTCTACTTAATTCACTTTATATCAGCTCGTATGACTATTACCATGCTTTTTTTTCTTTGACATTAATCACTTCTTATAGCATAGTAATATGCCATTATATTAATATATACTTCAATTTGTTTAGGCTTTCCCAGCTGATGGAATCTACTTTGTTTCCAATTCTTAATTATCACCAAAAAATGGCGCTCTAAATATTTTGAAGTACATGGGGACTTTTTTCCAGTCAATGACTTTGTTGGAGCATACATTCAGTTATGGAGTCTCTGCCTCAAAGGATATGGACATTTTGGTCACTTAATTTGCATAATTCTCAATTGCTTTTTCAAAAGCATTTCACATTTACACCAAAAATGTATTAATATGCCTATCATCCATTCACCTCTCCAGCTTTGACTGTTACCATTTTTTGGGGGTAATTTTTGCCAATTTGCTGAGTATGAAGTGAAACCTCAAGATTGTTTAGATTTGCATTTCTTTTATTATTAGTGCCGTGGTTGCTTTGGGCAAAAAAAAAAAATAAAGAAAATTAGTGGTTTAAAGCTTTTTTGATGTGGTTGTGACTACTTTGAAGTTCTATTTTTGGAAACTTCATATCCTCTGACTATTTATCTACTGAGTAATGGCTATTAGTCCATCATAGGTCTTTTGGAATTAATTAGAACTTCTAAAAATCAAAGGAGAGATTAATAAAATTGAAAGTAAGAAAATTATTGAATTAATAAGTAAAACTCAGAGTTGGTTTATGAAAAAGCCAACAAAATAAATAAACCTTTGCTTAATTTGATGAGAAAAAGGAAGTTTTTTAAAATTAAAAAAAATTAATAGTTTTTTATTTACAAGTTATATGCACGGGTAATTTTACAGCATTGACAATTGCCAAGCCTTTTGTTCTAATTTTTCCCCTCCTACCCCCCACCCCCTCCCCTAGGTGGCAGGATGATCAATACATGTTAAATCTGTTAAAGTATAAATTAAATACAAAATAATTATACATGTCCAAACCGTTATTTTGCTGTACAAAAAGAATCGGATTCTGAAATATTGTACAATTAGCTGTGAAGGAAATAAAAAATGCAGGCGGGCAAAAATATAGGGATTGGGAATTCAATGTAATGGTTCTTAGTCATCTCCCAGGGTTCTTTCGCTGGGTGTAACTGGTTCAGTTCATTACTGCTCCATTGGAACTGATTTGGTCCATCTCATTGCTGAAAATGGCCAGGTCCATCAGAATTGATCATCATATAGTATTGTTGTCGAAGTATATAATGATCTCCTGGTCCTGCTCATTTCACTCAGCATCAGTTTGTGTAAGTCTCTCCAGGCCTTTCTGAAATAATACTGTTGGTCATTTCTTACCGAACAATAATATTCCATAATAGTCATATACCACAATTTATTCAGCCATTCTCCAATTGATGGGCATCTACTCAGTTTCCAGTTTCTGGCCACTAGAAAAAGGAAATTGTTTGTCCTTTCATTCCTGAAGAAGACCTTGACATCCAGGAGGCAGTGCCTTATATGCAAATGAATTGGATTTGAGTGAGAGAGGGCTGTTCAAGATCTTTTTCCCTCCAGAGCTACCTGGGTCCATTGACAAGCTATAGATCCAGATAAGTGGAAATGGCCCTGGATGAAATGGGAGACCTTGGCTCTTTTAATCTAAGGTCTTTAACAGGTTTCAGTTTGCCTGACGCTGCATCCATTCTGTGATTAAGGCTAGGTAGCAATAGAGGTAAAGAATTTCTTTCACTTAATCTAAAAAAAATCTGAATGGATGAATGAATGAATTTGGGAGGGGAAAACTCTTTGCATTCCTGGCCAAAGCAGAAAGGACCGCTATTTACGTTCAATCTTAGTCAATTAGGACCCAAACTGTGACCAAATCAGGTTTGGCCTAGGAACTATTAGTGGCCAATTAGAATCAGATTGGTTTTGGTTTAAGGCCTGGTTCTTTAAGAGAGATATCTAGTCAATAAATGCAAAGGAAGATAGCATAGCCATACCATATTTAAAACTATATTATAAAATGGCAGTCATCAAAACCATTTGATACTAAGAATTAGAGTGCTGGATCAGTGGAATAATTAGGTACACAAGATCTAATAGTCAGTGACTATAGCAACCTACTGTTTGATATATCCAGAGACTTCAGTTTCTGGGATAAGAAATCCCTATTTGACAAAAATTGCTGGAAAAACTGGAAAGTAATATGACAGAAATGAGGCATTGACCAACATCTCACACTCTATATCAAGATAAGATTGAAATGAGTTAATGATTTAGACAAAAAGTATTATACTATAGGCACATTAGAAGAGCAAGGGATAGTTTACCAATCAGATCTTTGGAGAAGAGAGGAATGTATGGCCAAATAAAAAAATGGAAAACATTATACAATGCAGACTAGATAATTTTGATTATATTAAATTAAAACATTTTTGCACAAATAAAATCAATGCAGTCAAGATTAGAAGGGAAGCGGAAAACTGGGAAACAATTTTTTACAGCCAACACTTCTGATAAAGGCCTCATTTCTAAAATACTTAGAAAATTGAGGCATATTTATAAAATACAAGTCATTCCCCAATTGATAAATGGTTAAAGAATGTGAACACACAATTTTCAGAAGAAAAAAATAAAATTAATGCTATTTGTAGTCATATGAACAAATACTTTAAATCAAATTAAAACAACTTTGAAATACTACCTCATGCCTAACAGATTGGCTAAGGTGACAGGAAAAGATAAAGATAAATGTTGGAGGGGATGTGAGAAAACAGAGACACTAATGCATTGTTGGTGGAGTTGTATATACTGAGCAATTTGGAACTATGCCTAGAGGGTTATAAGACTCTGCACAACCTTTGATCCAACTAGGCCTATATCCCAAAGAGATCATAAAGAAGAAAAAAGGACCCACATGTGCAAAACTGTTTGCAGCAGCTCTTTTTGTAGTGTCAAAGAATTGGAAATTGATTGAATGCCTATCTACTAGCTAAGTCTATTATAGTTGATCATTGAACAGTATTGCTGTTATTGTGTTCAGAGTTTTTCTGGTTCTATTCATTTCTATCAGCATCAGTTCATATAAGTCTTTCCAGGTTTTTCTGATATTTGCTTGCTTATCATTTCTGTAGAACAATAGTATACCATTATATTCATATACCACCACCTTTTTCATTCTTTTCCCAATTGATGGACATCCTTACAATGTCCTTTTTTTTTTTTTTTTTTTTTTGCTACTCAAAAAGAACTACTATAAATATTTTTGTACATGTGGGCTCTTTTCCTCTTTTTGTGATCTCAGGATACAAACCTAGATTGTTGGGTCAGAGGTAGTACACAGTTTTATAATCTTTTGGGAATAGTTCAAAATTGCTCTCCCGAATGCACCCACAATGCATTAGTGATCCAGTTTTCCCACATCCCTTCCAATATTCATTATTATCTTTTCCTGTCATCTTAGCCAATCTGGTATGTGTGAGGTGATACCTTGGAGTTGTTTTATTTTGCATTTCTCTAATCAGTAATGTTTTAGAGCTTTTTTTATATGACTATAGATAGCTTTAATTTCTTCATCTGAAAACTGTCTGTTCTTATCCTTTGATTATTTCTCCCTTGGGGAATAACTTGTATTCTTATGCATTTAATTCAGTTTGCTATATATTTGAGAAATGAGGCTTTTTTCAGAAACACTAAATTTAAAAAATAATTTCTCGGCTTTCTGCTTTCATTGTAATCTTGGTTGCATTAGGTTTGTTTGTGCAAAGACTTTTAAATTTAATGTAATCAAAATGATCTATTTTGCATTTCATAATTTTCTCTTTCTCTTATTTGGCCATAAAGTCTTCCTTTCTCCACAGATCTGACAGGTAAACTATTTCTTGCTCACCTAATTTGTTTAGGTACAATCCTTTATGTCTAAATCATGTATCCATTTCAATTGTATCTTGATATAGCGCATGAGATGTTAGTTTATGCTTAGTATCTTCTATATTGTTTTTTAGTTTTCCTAGCAATTTTTGTCAAATAGTTCTTTCTTATCCAGAAGTTAGAGTCTTTGAGTTTATCAAGCTGTAAATTACTGTAGTCACGTACTATTCCATATCTAAACTGTTCCATAATCTACCACTTTCTTAGCCCGTACCAAATAGCTACTTAATAATACAATTTTAGATCTGGTATAACTGGGCCATTTTCTTTAGCATTTCCCCCCCCCCCCATTAATTCCTTGATATTCTTAACATTTTATTCTTCCAGATGAATTTTGTTTTTGTTTTTCTTTTTTCTCCCAGGTCTTGTGGTAGTTTGATTGGTATGGCACTGAATAAAAAAGACTTGTCATTTTTACTATATTAGCTTGGTCTACCTATGAGCAATTGATAGTTTTCCAGTTGTTTAGATCTTATTTTATTTGTGTGAAGAGTGTTTTGTAATTGTTTTTTTATAGTACTTGGGGTTATCTTAGCTGGTAGACTTCCAAAATTTTTATATTGTTAATCTTTTTTTTTTTTTTTTAAGGTAGTCCTCTTCCCACTGGCTCTCTTTCCCTCACCTCTAATCCCCTCTTCTCATTTAATACCTCTTTCTTTTTAGGATTTTACTTATTCCTTTTTCTTTCTTGCTTTTATCTATCTATCTATTTATCTATTTATTTATTTCTCTTTTTGTCAAATAGATTCTTCTTTCTCTTCTCCCCATCAGTGAATTCTGTTCCTTCGTTTTTAAATTTCATTTTCTACAATCTTTTTCAAAAAGGATTTCTCTTCATTACTCTTCTTTCTATTTGTTCTGCACTTTCATTCTCTGATTCATAACCTCTGTAATTATTTGCTCTCTTTTTTTCTCTGTATGCTTCCCTCAAAATTTCCAAAGTATCTGTTCCAGAAGTTCCCCTCTGGGTGCTTTCTGCTACTGCCTTGTAATTCTTGCTCCAAGAATTTCCCTTTTCCATTGTATCTTACTCACAGAACACTACATCATTAGGCTCATCAGAGAGAACATTGTTGTATAACAGGACCCCAGACCCACCTTCCCTAATTATACAAATCATCATTGACCTATATTCTCTTTTGTTGTCATTTTTTTTTCTACATTTGTCTTGAAATCTCCTCATGTGTGTTTCACTCTTCCAAGTAGCACTTGCCCCCAACTTCTTCCTTCCCAGGATAAGTAGACTTTTTAAGCCCCAAATCCCCATTGTAAGGTCCTCATTGCCCTTTCCCAACCATCTTTCTTCATTGATAGGAGCATTCATCAGTGGAACCCAAATTCCTTCTTATCTCCAAAGTAAGACCCTCTTCCTATTTCTGTCTCTTTCTTTAATTAAGTCTTTCCCACCTCTACCTCATCCATTCCTTTTCTCTTTCAAATTCTACAGAGATCACCTTCCTCTCATTGCTAGCCCTGGATTTGACCTTTGTGCATCACTTATTCCTCTTTATCTCTCTATTCCTTCCCACCTTTCCATGTACCTTTCCATGTTATAATGTAGTTTTACAAAAGAAGCATTCACCTGTATATCTATACACAGTTCTATCTATAATACTCCGTCTGCTTCTTCATTGTTACTTCTACTGAATTTCTGCTTTCACATCCTGTATCCTTGTGTACATTTAATAAAACATTTATTCACTCCTCCTACATATCTGTTGTTTGGGATGTTTGAGAGACCAATCTCTTCAGTTCTAATTTTTTTTCCTAAAAGTTTTTCTAGCTTTTCTTTATTATTGAATGTCTAAGTCTTTTGTCCTCTGTGATTAAGCTCGGATTTTGCAAGGTAGGTAACTCTGAGCTACATTCTCTTCAGAATACATCCATTCCCTCCTCCTTTTTCTGGTGGGTACAGAAGAGTCTTGCATTATTTGAATGTTCTTTTCTTTGTACTTGAACGATGATTCTCCTGATGATTTGCAGATTCTGTTGTTTCTGAATTGAACTATTAAATTTAACCACTATGTGTCTTGGAGTCTGCAGCCTTGAATTTTATTTGTATTTTTTTTCTCCTGTAATTCTTTTGACAGGAAGTTCATTTTCTGTGTTTAGAAGTTCTGAATAGTTCTATTATTTTCTTCATTATGGTATTAAGGTTTTTTTGTCCTGTCATGTTCTTCTGGAAGACCTATAATCTTTAGGTTGTGTCTATGTGATCTGTCTTTGAGTTTGGCATGTTTTATTTGCATAATGAACTTGGTCTGTTTTTTGTAGTTTTTACTGTCATTATTTTTGTTTTTCTTCTATGCTATTCTTCACTTTTATATATTTGCATTCCTACTCTATTGTTCTTTGTTTTCTTTCTTTGACAATTTTCAGGCTCATGGTTTTCTGTTTTGTTCTTTATTTTTGTTGTGTGGGACATACATTCTGCTCTGAGTAATTTTTATTTTTCTTTCAAACCACTTAGGATTAGTGTTTTGTCATTTTGTGTCCTCAAATTCCCCAGGGTACTCTGTCTTATTAAGTGTGGGATCATTTTTCTTTAATTGGCAATTTTTATTCATAGATGCCTAAACTCATTTACCTGACCTGGAGGCCATATTTCCTTCAGCTGTCACCATTTTCCCTGTTGATTTATATGTTTATGTTCAAGATCTATGAGTTTTCTTCTTCCTGAAATCTTTGATCCTTTTATTTTCTCTCCCTCCTCCCCATTTTCCTTATCATTCACTTTCTGACTCCCTCCCCCTCTGATTGTGATTTTCTTGGGAGCTGTATCTCAAAGTATCCCACCCTTCTCCCACATTGGACACTTCATAGTTCACCAGTTTAGGTCTTTGTCCCAGGGAAGTTTTAGATGGACACAACTGACCCCAGCTGAATGTTTACTCTTTTCCTCAGAATTGTTTTAGTGCTGCATTGCCCCTTACTTCATGATATTCTGTCCTAACAAAGTGTCTCATTCTCTCGGTTCCTTTGTTCTCTAGCCAGTCCAGCTAGAGCAGACTTTTGCTTTTGAAGGTCAATTGGCTGTCAAGGCCTGAGCAAACTTCTACAATGTGTAATTGGGGATGCTGTGGCACTGGAAAGGGGGTGGAAAAGAATGAAATGCAATAATGCCTTTTGTTACAAGCCTGTGTTATGTCCTTGGGTCTGCTAGCACAATCTTGCTACTGGTAGCATAGGAGGTAAGAAAGAGGTGTTGATAGGCTTAGGGTCAGTGAGCATCTATTCCTGGGGATTGTTTTTTTTTTTTTTTCTTTAGATTTACATTCTGGAAGTTGTAGACTATGGAAAAAACTGAGGTTTGAGAGTTCACTGAAGTCTTCAGTCTTGTTGCTCACTTGACCCAATTGTTTTTTCCAGCTTTAATTTTGTTACTTTGAGGCAATTTATTGGTATAGATTATTTCCATTCATTTAAATATTACTAATGTGGTAAACAAAAAATTAATACAACATTTGTCCAAAAGCACAATTAAGAATCTAAACTGTTTTTAAATGTTGGGTGAATAAAGTGTAAGGTTTTATGGAGTGTTCAATAATTCTTTGCTTTTGAAAGAAACTTTCAGGTCATATGATGCTATTACATTCCAGGTTTCCTAGCAAGACAACTGCTTGTCCTCTGAAAGAACATACAAAGTTATAAAACAGAGGTTAATGTATTCTTTTCCCTTCAGCACTAAAATATGTAGTTTATTTAGCTGTCTGTTTTTGTTTTTGTTTTGCTCTATATTCCTTACTAGGTTGGGAACTCCTTAAAGAAATGGATCATGATTTCTGTTTCTTTGTAACACCTTGTTTCTCAAATGCTTTTCATACATTTAGAATAATAAAATAGGATCCACTAATCTCACCTCGCCTCACCTAGATTGCAGGCATCAGAGATATATACCACTATACTCACTATAGCAAGATTATTTTATTTTATTTAAATTTTTTTTTAGGTTATACATATATATTCAATGTTGTCATACAAGTGGGAAAATATATCAGAACAAAAGGGAAATACCACCAGCAAGAAAAAGCAAACTTTAAAAAAAAAAGGTGAAAATAGTTTGCTTCAATTAAGACAACTCTGAGATACCACTACATACCTGTCAGACTGGCTAGAATGACAGGGAAAGATAATGCGGAATGTTGGAGGGGATGTGGGAAAACAGGGACACTAATACATTGTTGGTGGAATTGTGAATACATCTAACCATTCTGGAGAGCAATTTGGAACTGTGCTCAAAAAGTTATCAAATTGTGCATACCTTTTGATCCAGTAGTGTTACTACTGGGCTTATATGCCAAAGAGATCTTAAAGAAGGGAGAGGGACCTGTATGTACACAAATGTTTGTGGCAGCCCTCTTTGTAGTGGCCAGAAACTGGAAACTGAGTAGATGCCCATCAGTTGGAGAATGGCTGAATAAATTGTGGTATATGAATATTATAGAATATTATTTTTCAGTAAGAAATGACCAACAGGATGATTTCAGAAAGGCCTGGAGAGACTTACACGAACTGATGCTGAGTGAAACGAGCAGGGACAGGAGATCATTATATACTTCAACAACAATATTATATGATGATCAATTCTGATGGACCTGGCCATTTTCAGCAATGAGATGAACCAAATCTGTTCCAATGGAGCAGTAATGAACTGAACCAGTTACACCCAGCAAAAGAACTCTGGGAGATGACTAAGAACCATTACATTGAATTCCCAATCCTTATATTTTTGCCTGCCCGCATTTTGAATTTCCTTCACAGACTAATTGTACAATATTTCAGAGTCCAATTCTTTTTGTACAGCAAAATAATGGTTTGGTCATATATACTTATTTTGTATTTAATTTATACTTTAATATATTTAACATCTACTGGTCATCCTGCCATCCAGGGGAGGGGGTGGGGGGAAGGAGAGGAAAAATTGGAACAAAAAGTTTGGTAATTGTCAATGCTGTAAAATTACCCATGCATATAACTTGTAAATAAAAAGCTATTTAAAAAAAAGAAAAAAAAGAAAATAGTTTGCTTCGATCCTCAGTCTGTCTCCATGGTTCTCTTTCTGGATACAGATGACATTTTCTATCCAAAGTTTATTGGAATTGCTTTGAATCACTGAATTGCTGAGAAGAGTTAAGTATATCATATTGATAATCACACAATCTTGTTGTTACTGTATACAATATTTTCCTTGCTTCACTTAGCATCAGTTCATGTCTTTCTAGACTTTTCTGAAATCAGCCTGTTCATAATTTCTTATAGAACAATAATAGTTTATTACTTTAATATATTACAATTTATTCAGCCTTTCCCCAGTTGATGGGCATTCAGTCATTTTCAATTTTTTTGCCAGCCCAAATAGAGATATTTCAAATATTTTTGCATATATAGATTCTTTTCCCTCTTTTTTGATCTCTTTGAGATATAGACCCAGTAGTGGCCTTGCTGGATCAAAAGGTATAGCATGGTTCTTTAAACACAGGTTACAAGGATGCAGAAAGAACATGTTTTTAGAAGACAGATTTACTAAATAGCAATTCAAAAGATATACATTGATCTGATGGTCATGGCTCTTTTCAACAATGAGGTGATTTAGGCCATTTCCATTGGTCTTATGATGGAGAAAGCCATCTGCACCTAGAGAGAGAACTGTGGGACTGAATGTGGATCACAACATAATATTTTCACTTTTTTGTTTGCTTGTATTTTGATTTCTTTCTCATTTTTTCCTTTTTGAGGTAATTTTTCTTGTGCAGCATGATGGTTGTAGAAATATGTATAGAAGAATTGTTTAACATATACATAACATGTATAAAAGAATTGCAGTCTAAGGGACAGGGGAAGGAAGGAAAGGAAGGAGAAAAAAATTGGAACACAAGGTTTTGCAAGGGTGAATGTTGAAAACTATGCATATGTTTTTTTTAATTTAATTTTATTTAATAATAACTGTATTGACAGAATCCATGCCAGGATAATTTTTACACAACATTATCCCTTGCAATCACTTATGTTTCGTTTTTTCCCCTCCCTTCCTCCTCCCCCCCCAAGATGGCAAGCAGTCCTATATATGTTAAATATGTTGCAGTATATCCTAGATACAATACATATTTGCAGAACCGAACAGTTCTCCTGCTGCACAGGGAGAATTGGATTCAGAAGGTAAAAATAACTTGGGAAGAAAATCAAAAATGCTAATAGTTCACATTCATTTCCCAGTATTCCTTCTTTGGGTGTAGCTGTTTCTGTCCATCATTTATCCAATGAAACTCAGTTAAGTCTCTTTGTCAGAGAAATCCACTTCCATCAAAATACATCCTCATACAATATCGTTGTCGAAGTGTATAATGATCTCCTGGTTCTGCTCATCTCACTTAGCATCAGTCCATGTAGGTCTCTCCAAGCCTCTCTGTATTCATCCTGCTGGTCATTCTTACAGAGCAATAATATTCCATAACATTCATATACCACAATTTACCCAGCCATTCTCCAATTGATGGGCATCCATTCATTTTCCAGTTTCTAGCCACTACAAACAGGGCTGCTACAAACATTTTGGCACATACAGGTCCCTTTCCCTTTTTTAGTATCTCTTTGGGGTATAAGCCCAATAGAAACACTGCTGGATCAAAGGGTATGCACAGTTTGATAACTTTTTGGGCATAATTCCAGATTGCTCTCCAGAATGGCTGGATTCGTTCACAACTCCACCAACAATGCATCAGTGTCCCCGGAAAACTATGCATATGTTTTGAAGATAAAAAACTTTATTAAAAAATAAAACTATACATTGAAAGCATTTTCCCTAGTAAATAGTAGATGTATCTAATTGTCCTTTTGCTATGTTGAATCTTAAGTTAGTATGATAATGGGCATAATGTAATTTTGATATTAATACTGTTCCCTGTTTTCTAGCTGTGAAAAGTCTGGACTTTTAATATATTTCATAATGTCCACTATCATTATATCTACTTTCATAACTCCTTTATCATTGATGGAGAATTTGTTATGAAACTATTTATAGATCTTTCTTGTGGTTTGTTCTCTGTCCTGCTTCATCTTTAAATGTCCAAAGACTGATTTACTAAGTTGGCCCTCTCATTAAGATTTCTTTAAACTTCTCTGCTTTTCTTTTTGGGTTGTTGAATGCTACTAAAGGGAGTCAGGTAACGGTGCCTGCCAGATTCACTACAAATCCATGTTAACTAATCTCAACTAGATTTTTGATGCTGCTATTTGACTCTCCTACACTCCCTACAATGACTGCCTAATACTTTTCCAACCTCAGGTCGTGAATTTCCTAAACTCATAATTCACTGAAAAGATTGAGATAATTAATTATGAGCTCACTTATCTCCTTTACACATCTTTCTGTGTCATCAGTAGTCTTTTCACTAGCACCAGTTTCAGGAAATGAAATGGCTCATTTTGATAAGACTAACATCTCAGTGTGTACCTTTAATCCATACATCTCCAATTTCCTGTAGAAATTTAACCCATGAATGCCCATCACAATATCTTACCATAGGTAATTGATGAGTACTTGAGGATTTAAACAAAATTGAATAATAAATTCAGTAGAGAGAAATTTAGACTTTAAAATTTTTCAGATATAAAGGATAGAGGGGTTATGGCTGATATCAGTTTGCTTGAAAATGATCTGGGGGGGTCTTAATAGACTGTGAGCTCAAATTTGAGTTAAAAGGATAAAATGGCAAGTTAAAAAAGCAACTATGATTCTAAGATTTATTTTTTTGTTTTCTTTTATTATTAAAGCTTTTTATTTACAAAACATGTACGGGTAATTTTTCATCTTTGAACTTTTCAAAACGTTCTGTTCCAACTTTTCCCCTCCTTACCCCCACTCCCTCCCCTAGATGGCAGGCAGTCCAATATATATTAGATGTGTTAAAGTATGTATCAAATACAATATATGTATACATATTTATACAGTTATCTTGCTGCACAGGAAAAATCAAATTTAGAAAGAATGTAAAAATAACTTGAGAAGAAAAATAAATATGCAAGTGAGTGGAAATGCTATGTTGTGGTTCATACTCATTTCCCATAGTTCTTTCACTGGGTGTAGCTGGTTCTCTTCATTACTTAACAATTGGGAACTGATTTGGATTATCTCATTGTTGAAGAGAGCCACTTCCATCACATTTGATCCTCATATAGTATTGTTGGTGAAGTGTATAATGGTCTTCTAGTTCTGCTCATTTCACTTAGCATCAGTTCATGTAAGTCTCTTCAGGCCTCTCTGAAATCATCCTGCTAATCCTAAAATTTATTAAAAAGAGATTTAGTATCCAGAATTAAGGAGTTAGTCATCCTGTTCTGTGCTATTCTGGTCAGACTACACCAAACATGTATATTCAATTTTAGGTGATATTTTAGGAAGGACATTGATAAACCAGAGAGGATTCAAAGGAGGGCAAACACTCTGCTTAGAGTTATGATAGATTCCTTGATAGTTATGATAGTTCCTTGCTCTATAAAAAGAGCTGCTATAAACATTTTTGTACATGTGGGTCCCTTTCCCTTTTTTATGTAGATCATAATCTATTGACCATCCCTAACAGTGACTGTCCAACAAGTTCTGTCCTGGGTTACCTACTCTGTGCTATATTTATCCTGTTCTGCTTTTTTTGAGCTCAATTATTATTTTGACAGGTAATTATGATTTTAAAAAATGTTTAGTTCTAATCTTTTTCTTGACCTCCAGGCATACATTTCCAACTGTTTGTTAGACTCTCCATCTGGATATTCCATAGGCACTACACATTCAACTTGTCTAAAGTGGAGTTCATTATTTTTCCCTCAAATCTTCCCCTTCTCCAAACTTTCCTATCTCTTAAGGGAACCATAGTTATCTAGATCACTTAGGTTTGTATCTTTAGGCTTATATTTGACTCTTTCCCCTTCTCTTATTCCCCATATACAGTCCTGTCATATCTACCTACATGGCATCTTTTGCATTTGTCCTCTATTCTCCATTCACATGACTATTATCCGAGTTGAGTTCCTTATTATGCCTTACCTGGATTATTGTAGTAACCTCCTAATTGGCTTACTGCATCTGTCTCCTTTATAATCTACTTTTCTTTATGAAATTATGAAATAATTTCTTTATGGTACTTATCTAGCTGTGTAACTTTCCTGCCAAAAAAACTTAATTTCTTATTGAATCTTTGGACTGGGATTTTTAACCCTCCAGATTCCAGTCTATCTTCCTAACTTTAATTCACATTATTCCTTTTCAATTCTTTTCTAGCCAAACTGGGTTACTTGCTGTTCTCTAAACACAACAAAACCATTTTCCTGTTACTGTCTTTGCATTATCACCCAATTCCCATGTTAGGAATGATTTCTTCTTCACCTTTGCTTTTCAGAAACCTCCCTTTCCTTTAAGACTCAACTTGTGTGCCACCTCCTCTGTGAAGCCTTTCCTGAATTCCCTAATTATTATTGCTCTTTGCTTTGTCTGATATTCCTAGAGCCCTTTGATTAATCTATTGTAAGACTCTTTATGTTAACGCAGTGAATAGCATATAGGGCCTGAAGTTGGGAAGACATGATCTCTAACACTTACTAGCTGTAGCATTCTTGGCAAGTCACTTAACTTCTGTTTACCTCAGTTTCCTCATCTGAAAATGAGACAATAATAGCTCTTATCTCCCTTGATTAAGGTGAAATGAGATATTAATTGTAAAGTTAGCACAATGTCTGGCATATAGTAATTGCTATATGAATGTTGATTTAGTTGTTATTCATCACTACTATTATTATGCAGTATACCTAAATAGATTGTAAGCACCTTGAGGTTAGAAAGACTGTTTTGTCTTTGTTCTTAGTGCTATGGTGCCTTGTTACATGGCAGTGCTAAAGAAACAACTTCATAAATATTTGTTGATTTGAGTAATCCTTACTCTTGCTTATAAATTACTCTCAATCAATATTTTGAAGAAGAGAATCTTGATTTAAGAGGATAAAAGAAATCTCACATTATCTCCTTACCAACACATTTTGTCCAACCCATACCTCTGAATACAGTTTAGACAAGTAGGGGTTTGCTGTATTTAATGCATCTCCTAAGAAAGAGCTTTGTTCTTCCTCAGTTCTTTCTAGAATCATTAAGAAGGAGCCCTCCCTTTGGCTAACTAATGATATTTCTGTATAATTTGAGACTGGATAAGACTTGAGGAATTATTTTTTTTATTATAGCTTTTTATTTCTAAAACATAAGCATGGGTGAATTTTCAACATTGACCCTTGCAAAACCTTCTGTTCCAACTTTTCCCCTCCTTCTCCCCATCCCCTCCCCTAGATGACAGGTAGTCCAATACATGTTAAATATGTTAAAGTATATATTAAATCCAATATATGTATACATGTTTATACAGTTATGTTGCTGTACAAAGAAAATCGGATCTAGAAAGAAAGAAAAAAACCTGAGAAGGAAAACAAAAATGCAAGCAAACAATAACAAAAAGAGTGGAAATGCTCTGTTGTGGTCCACACTCATTTCCCATAGTTCTCTCTTTGGGTGTAGCTGATTTTCTTCTTACTGAACAAATGGAACTGGTTTGAATCATCTCATTGTTGAAGAGAGCCACTTCCATCAGAGTTGATCATCATATAGTCTTGTTGTTGCCGTGTATAATGATATCCTGGTTCTGCTCATTTCATTTAGCATCAGTTCATGTAAGTCTCTCTAGGTCTTCCTGAAATCATCCTGCTGGTCATTTCTTACAGAACAATAATATTCCATAATATTCATATACCACAGTTTATTCAGCTATTCTCCAATTGATGGGCATCATCTTGGAGGGCTTCTTAAAGCAAAAGTGTGAATGAAGCACTGAGGATAAAACACTCCTAAAAATTTGCTAGCACAAAACCCTAGCCAGCTGTCAGGACATCCTGTCATAGAGAGAAGTTAGAATTAGTGAAAGATGATGCCTCACCTCAGAAACCTTTGTCATATCCTTTTAGTTGCTTCAAGAGTAAATCTTCTCTCTACCAAGCTCCCTGCATCACTTCCATATAATAATAATAGCTCACATCATATGCTATTATTTCAGAAGAATCAAAATTGTAAACGATTCTAAGAGCTATGTAAAAGTCTATCTATGTTGTGTGTGTAGGCTGTAGTATATGACTAAAAATGACTTGTACCTCATGAGAAGTGGTATTAAAGGCATCATTGAGGACATTGGAGTGGAAAAAGATGTGGGTGAATGTAACAGTGACAGAGAAAGCACATTATGCACAATCACATCAGACTTTGTATTTATAGTACCCTTTGATTGAAAAGTGTAATGGGGAGCACCTCCCCAAGTCTCCATTCAAGGAAGGCCCCAGATCAGCCATCTCTTCATTTCCTTTCCACCTACACTCCTTTGGACTTCTCTATAATGTCCCTATCTCTAGTCCCTTCTCTTCCTTACCCTAACCCCCATCTTCTCGACTTCCTTTTTGTGTGATCTTCTCTTAAACTACAAGCTCTTTGAAGGCAGAGACCATCTTTATTCTGTTTGTGTCCTCAGTATTTAGTTCAGTATCTGGCATATAAGAGGTTCTTAATAAATATTTATTCACTATTTCACTTGAGCATTGTAATGACCCTCTGACATAGTCACCAGTATGCCCATTTTTAGAGCTGAAGGAAACAAGTTTAGAGAGGAATAGTGACTTTAAATCCTTATTAAATCTCTTGCCTTTCACTTCTAGTAGATTTGTGATGAAAAGTGGAAACTTGTGATGAAAAGTGCCTTCCACATCCTGAGAGAACTATGAGACTGAATATGGATCAAATCATACTATTTTCACCTTTGTTGTTATTGTTTGTTAGCTTGTGTTTTTTTTTTCTTTCTCATGTTCGTTTCCCTTTTGATATTATTTTTCTTGTGCAGCATGACAAATATGGAAATATGCTTATATCTTATAGGAACTGCACATGTTCAACCTATATTGGATTGCTTTCTATCTTGGGGATGTTGAAAGAGGATGGAGAGAGGTAGAAAAATTCAGAACACAAGGTTTTGCAAAGGTGAATGTTGAAAATTATCTTTGCATGTTTTTGAAAAAAAATCTTAAAAAAATAAATCCTTTTCTTTCTAAAAGAGGGAATTTGGAATTCAAAAAAAATTTAATATTAAAAAATCTTTTTTACATGTAATTGGAGGGGGGACCCAGCATAGAGAGGAATAATGACTTATCCAATATCGAAGTATAGGTGTCAACACTGGAACCCAGGTTCTCCGATTCCAAAGCCATCTTTACACCAATGCCCCGATTTCAACTTCTGCCTCTGTTGTATTAGGAAGAAAGAATGATTGCTTTTAATTTTGATCTGTTAAAGAGCCTCTAGCTGAGAAAGGCTACCTTGCAACAAGAAACTCCTTAGTAGTTGTTGTCTGCAAGAGCAAATAACCTTTTTTTTTTTTTTTTTTTTTAATGTTTCAAGACTTTTTATTTTGGACTAGGCCTATGAGTCTAGGGAACTTCCAGTGATGAGATTCTCATTATCAGTGTAGATTAGCACGTGCTTTGTAATTTAGTCTTTTTTTTTTTTAAATAATTTTTTATTGACAGAACCCATGCCAGGGTAATTTTTTACAACATTATCCCTTGCACTCACTTCTATTCTGATTTTTCCCCTCCCTCTCTCCACTTCCTCCCCCAGATAGCAATCAGTCCTATACATGTTAAATAGGTTACAGTATATCCTAGATACAATATATGTGTGCAGAACTGAACAGTTCTCTTGTTGCACAGGGAGAATTGGATTCAGAAGGTATAAATAACCCGGGAAAAAAAACAAAAATGCAAGCAGTTTATATTCATTTCCCAGTGTTCTTTCTTTGGGTGTAGCTGCTTCTATCCATCCTTGATCAATTGAAACTGAATTAGATCTCTTTATTGAAGAGATCCACTTCCATCAGAATACATCCTCATACAGTATCGTTGTTGAGGTATATAATGATCTCCTGGTCCTGCTCATTTCAGTTAGCATCAGTTCATGTAAGTCTCGCCAGTCCTCTCTGTATTCATCCTGCTGGTCATTCCTTACAGAACAATAATATTCCATAACATCCATATACCACAATTTACTCAACCATTCTCCAATTGATGGGCATCCATTCATTTTCCAGTTTCTAGCCACTACAAACAGGGCTGCCACAAACATTTTGGCACATACAGGTCCCTTTCCCTTTTTTAATATCTCTTTAGGGTATAAGCCCAGTAGAAACACTGATGGATCAAAGGGTATGCACAGTTTGATAACTTTTTGAGCATAGTTCCAAATTGCTCTCCAGAATGGCTGGATGTGTTCACAATTCCACCAACAGTGTATTAGTGTCCCTGTTTTCCCACATCCCCTCCAACATTCTGCATTATCTTTCCTTGTCATTCTAGCCAATCTGACAGGTGTATAGTGGTATCTCAGAGTTGTCTTAATTTGCATTTCTCTGATTAATAATGATTTGGAGCACATTTTCATATAGCTATAAATAGTTTTAATTTCTTTGTCTGAGAATTGTCTGTTCATATCCTTTGACCATTTAGCAATTGGAGAATGGTTTGATTTCTTATAAATTAGAGTCAATTCTCTATATATTTTGGAAATGAGGCCTTTATCAGAAACTTTGACTGTAAAAATGTTTTCCCAGTTTATTGTTTCCCTTCTAATCTTGTCTGCATTAGTTTTGTTTGTACAAAAACTTTTCAATTTGATATAATTAAAATTTTCCATTTTGTGGTCAATAGTGATCTCTAGTTCTTCTTTGGTCATAAATTCCTTCCTCTTCCACAGGTCTGAGAGGTAAACTATCCTATGGTCTTCTAATTTATTTATAATCTCATTCTTTATGCCTAGGTCATGAACCCATTTTGACCTTCTCTTGGAGTATGGTGTTAAGTGTGGGTCAATGCCTAGTTTCTGCCATACTAATTTCCAATTTTCCCAGCAATTTTTGTCAAACAATGCATTCTTATCCCCAAAACTGGGGTCTTTGGGTTTGTCAAACACTAGATTATTAAAGTTATTGGCTGTTTTGTCCTTTGAACCTAACCTATTCCATTGATCAACTAGTCTATTTCTTAGCCAATACCAGATAGTTTTAGTAACCGCTGCTTTATAATATAATTTTAGATCTGGTACAGCTAGGCCACCTTCATTTGATTTTTTTTTTTTCATTAATTCCCTTGAAATTCTTGACCTTTTGTTTTTCCATATGAACTTTGTTGTTATTTTTTCTAGGTCATCAAAATGGTTTTTTGGGAGTCTGATTGGTATAGCACTAAATAAATAGATTAGTTTAGGTAGTATTGTCATCTTTATTATATTTGCTCACCCAATCCAAGAGCATTTAATATTTTTCCAGTTGGTTAGATCAGACTTAATTTGTGTGGAAAGTGTTTTGTAGTTTTGCTCATAAAGTTTCTGATTTTCCCTTGGCAGATAGATTCCTAAATATTCTATACAATCAGTAGTTACTTTAAAAGGAATTTCTCTTTGTAACTCTAACTGTTGGGTTTTGTTAGTGATATATAAGAATACTGATGACTTATGTGGGTTTATTTTGTATCCTGCAACTTTGCTAAAGGTGTGGATTGTTTCTAATAACTTTTTAGTAAAATCTCTGGGGTTCTCTAAGTATACCATCATCAGCAAAGAGTGATAATTTGATTTCCTCACTGCCTATTCTTATTCCTTTAATCTCTTTCTCATCTCTTATTACCAAAGCTAGCATTTCTAATACAATATTAAATAGTAACGGTGATAGTGTGCAACCTTGTTTCACTCCTGATCTTATTGGGAATGGTTGCAGTTATATATGAGGCTTACTGCTGGTTTTAAATAGATGGTGATTATTTTAAGGAAAAGTCCATTTATTCCTATACTCTCAAGAGTTTTTAATAGGAATGGATGTTGGATTTTATCAAATGCTTTTTCTGCATCTATTGAGATGATCATATGGTTTTTGTTAATTTGATTATTAATATGGCCAATTATACTGATAGTTTTCCTAATATTGAACCAGCCCTGCATTCCTGGTATAAATCCTACTTGATCGTGGTATGTTATCCTGGGTATGATTTTCTGTAGTCTTTTTGCTAATATCTTATTTAAGATTTTAGCATCAATATTCATTAGGGAGAGTGGTCTATGATTTTCTTTCTCTGTTTTCAACCTACCTGGTTTAGGTATCAGTACCATGCCTGTGTCATAAAAGGAATTTGGTAAGACTCCTTCATTCCTTATTTTTTCAAATAGTTTATAAAGCATTGGGGCTAATTGTTCTTTGAATATTTGGTAGAATTCACATGTAAATCCATCTGGTCCCGGGGATTTTTTTAGGGAGTTGATTAATAGCTTGTTCTATTTCTTTTTCTGAAATGGGACTATTTAAGCAATTTACTTCCTCTTCTGATAATCTGGGAAGCCTATATTTTTGGAGGTAGTTATCCATTTCACTTAAGTTATCAAATTTATTGGCATAAAGTTGGGCAAAGTAACCCCTTATTATTGCTTTAATTTCCTCTTCATTGGTGGAAAGTTCTCCCTTTTCATTTTTAAGACTTCTAATTTGATTTTCCTCTCTCCTTTTTCTAATCAGATTTACCAAAGGTTTATCAATTTTATTGGTTTTTTCATAAAACCAACTCTTAGTTTTATTTATTAGTTAAATAGTTTTTTTTTACTTTCTATATTATTAATTTCTCCTTTTAATTTTAGAATTTCAAGTTTAGTAATTGATTGGGGGTTTTTAATTTGGTCTTTTTCTAGCTTTTTAAGTTGCAGGCCCAACATTGATCTTCTCTTTCTCTATTTTATTCAAGTAAGCCTCTAAGGATATAAAATTTCCCCTTATTACTGCTTTGGCTGCATCCCATAAATTTTGGTATGATGTCTCACTGTTGTCATTATCTTGAGTGAAATTATTAATTGTGTCTATAATTTGTTGTTTCATCTAATCATTCTTTAAGATGAGATTATTTAGTTTCCAATTACTTTTTGGTCTATTTACATCTAACTTTTTGTTGAATGTAGTTTTTATTGCATTGTGATCTGAAAAGAAAGCATTTACTATTTCTGCCTTCCTACGTTTAATTTTGAGGTCTTTATGTCCTAATATATGGTCAATTTTTGTGTAGATTCCATGAACTGCTGAGAAGAAAGTATACTCCTTTCTGTCACCATTCAGTTTTCTCCAGAGATCTATCATACCTAATTTTTTCTAATATTCTATTTACCTCTTTAATTTCTTTCTTTTTTGTTTTGTGATTTGATTTATCTAAATCTGAGAGTGCAAGATTGAGATCTCCCACTATTATAGTTTTGCTGACTGTTTCTTCTCGCAACTCTCTTAACTTCTCCATTAGGAAGTTAGATGCTATACCACTTGGTGCATATATGTTTAATACTGATATTGCTTCATTATCTATAGTACCCTTTAGCAAGATATAGTTTCCTTCCTTATCTCTTTTAATTAGATCAATTTTTGCTTTTGCACAAATAACCTTTTAATGTGTTTTCAGCGATTCAACAAATATTAAATGTCTGCTGGAAGCATAACATTATGCTGGGAGCACAAAAATGAAAAAAGGGAACCATTCTTGTTCTCAAAGAGCTTATATTCTGTTGAGTATGTGTGTTTGGAGTGGGTTAGGGAGGGTAATTTTCTTCATGTTATAAATTATTCTCAGATAATATCTCAAGAGCATAGATAAAAAAATAAGAAGGATTAACAATAACAAAACTATTCACCATTAATCCATGGATTATATCCAGACTAGGTGCTGACGTTCATAGGATCATAAATTTAGAACTGGATGAAACCTTAGAGGTCATTTACTCTAGTCTCCCCATTTTACTTCTCACTGAACCTACAAGAAGTATTCTTTGTTCTTTTCATTACTCTCTTAGCCTTTCAGTTGAATTCAGGCTTTCATTTTTAAGTATTTGATAGACACTACTACTTCCTGCACATTAAGAAAAACTTGTTTTCTATTCCACTTGTAGGCAGTTACTCATTGCACTAGTATGTGAAGGCTAATGTATCAAAGGCCATTAAGGGCTGTGCCTTTTTACCACAGTTTGTGTGCTGTGAGTCTGGGCCTAGAAGGAAACCTAATGAACTTCAAAAAAATTCCTTATCTTTTTAGTTATCAATGGTGTTTCTTTTTGAAAGCAATTTTATTCTTATAAGTCAGTGATGTCAAACTCAAATAGAAACAGAGAGCCACTGAATCACACATAAGGATTCCTGTACCATATTAAGAAATCACATTTTAACATTATCCATGTTCTGTTTTATTTTTATTTTGTTAATTTTATTCAATTACATTTTAATCTGGTTCCCCTAACTTATGAGTATCAAAACCCAGGCTCTTTGAAACCTCTAGTCTAAATTATACATTAAAAGAAATCAACAAATATTAATAGACAGTAAAAAAGAAGTTAGGATTTATAGTCATAATATCTGTGTTTGAATTTCAACTATACTATGTACAACCTCTCAACTATACTATGTACAACTTCTAAGACTTCATTGAGCAAGTCACTTCCCTCCCTGGGCTCTTTTCATCATCTTGATAAACTGTAGGGTTTTGACTAAATAATAACTGACTAAAGTTCTTTCTATTTCAAGATGCTATTATCCTGTGTAATCACTCAGTCACTGGTATGAGTTATAGGACCTTCCCTTTGGGAGCTGATAAATATTTAGAATTGAAATATTTGTATTAGGAATAGATAGGTAGCTTAATAGATACAGCATCTGACCTAGACTCAAGAGGACTTGAGTTCAAGTGTGGCTTCAGACACTTTACTCCTTTTCTGATCCTGATCAAATAATTTAATCTCAATGGCTTACAAAAAATCAAATACATACATATATATATGTAAGTCCAGACACACTTTACTCCTTTTCTGATCCTGATCAAATAATTTAATCTTAATGGCTTACAAAAAATCAAATACATACATACATATATATGTAAGTCCAGATAAATTATAGAGACCTTTATATAGAGAGCAACATTTGATGTGCTCATCTTATATAAACAGTCCCAAGAATTAGAGACATTTAAACTCTGTCTTATGTGAGTCTTATAATAAGATATCAGAGAGATGCTGTGGGTCAATTAGGTGACCACAAAGTGTCAACAAAGAAATGAGGTTATTGTAGCCCTCTAAGATTATGTCTAGGACTTACAAGCAGATGCAAATATCAATTAAGGGGCATGTCATTTGAATATTGTCATATTTAATATGTAGCATAAGAATTTTATACATATGTATATATAATTTTATAGCATAATACTATATAAAAATGATAAGATTTGGAGATCATGGAAGTTTTAGATTTATAAATTTAGAGTTACAGGATCAGAGGTCATTTAATCCAACTCTTTCACTTCATAATAAAGAAACTGAGTCCCAGTGAGGGGCCTGGATATGTCCAAGCAAGGATGAATATATCCCCACATGTAGCAGTTATGTGGTGTTCAGGAGAACTAGCACCTCTGATGTGAGCATTGGCTGAACCCCTTTCAGGGCCTTTCCGCAGCTTTGGTGTGTACATGTTACCCAATTCTCACCCAAGAAGCCGTAGCATGAATAGTGGCCACACCCCAGTAAAACTCTTAGCAGACCAGGTTGAGGGTAACTAACAGGCCTAAAGCCCACTGGTGAGTTAGGGGATGTTTACTCCACACAGGTAAAGATTTCCCTTAGCAGAATGGGAAATGAGAATAATTTGTTCCAGTGGCCATAAAGACAACTAAAGAAAGCAATGTAGAGCCTTTAGAGCTTGGTCAGACATCAAAAGATGCCAGGCTTCCACTACATCCTGGGCCATTGCCAGTTGTCTTGATTTTTGTAAAAAATCACTAAAGTACTTTGTACAACTCTTCCTCTTTTAAATCCAATTCATAGACAAGTCAAGACATCACTTATGATATCATCGGTCCTCTTTGAAATTAAGGACAACAGTTAAACTAAAATTTGAGTCCAGTTCCTTTAAATACAGATCCTATAGATAATATTGTATGAAGCAATATGTATGTATTTTCTTCCTGCTCTGTGAGGAGCTCCATGAGGGTAGGAATATTCTCTCTCTCTTTCTCTCTCTCTCTCTGTACACACACACACACACACACACACACACACACACACACACACGACCTCTTCTGTTGTTAGAAGCAGACTGTCAGTCATTGTGATTGTGCATACCAAAGTCTTGAGGAGGTAGGTCACAGTAAGCAGTGTATTTCTTTGTTCTGTTTGGTTTTGTTTATTGTGATAAAATTGTGCTCTGATACTTTGTAATAGAAATGATTAAAAGGATAGACCCATTGTCATCTGCCCAGGATATTTTGTAACAAGATTTTTTTCCAGGTTTCTGAATGGTCTAGACTTCAAGAGAACAAACAGAATTATCACCCATTTCTAATCCCATAGGTAATTCAGACTTTGTGCTATAAAGGAACCTATACAAGGGCTGCAGAAATTAAGATTACAAGGAAGTGTGCAATAAAGGCTAGGTGAGCCATACTGATAGCTCTTCATGTTTTTAATATGTAAAATAAGTGGTTAGACTAGTTTCAGTTCAATTTGACAAACATTTATTAAGCTCTATATATGTATGGCCTTTCAGGGCTTAGGTCCAAAGATTAAAGATGACACAATCAAGAAACATAGGCTATTAAGGAAAGGAAATATAAACAAATATTTATAATATAAGAGAGAAAATTAAGCAGAGGAAAGGTCAAACTAAGGGGCCTGAGAGAATCAAGAGGATGGATAATTTATAGCTAGAGGACTAAGAAAGTCTCATGGAGCTGGAGCCTTGAAGAAGGAAAAGCGCTTCATAGGTAGAAATGGAAAAGGAAAAGTTGGAATTATCTATTTCATGAATGAAAGCTACAGGTACAAAAGTAAAAACTTAGGAGACAACAGAACAAGATCAAGGAATAGTGGGTAGTCCAGTTTAGTTGAACTGTAGTCTGTGAGGAAATGAAAATGAGAAAGAAATGAAATAAAATTAGAAAAGTAGGTTAGATTATGTGCATTAAGAAATTGCCATGTACAAGAACTGTGGGGAATAGTATGATGAAGAATGCACAATTTCAGTTTTTGGGATTGTATGATCTAGTGCAAAAATTCTAACCAGGAGTATGGGAGCCCCATAGGGTTCCATAGATAGATTTCAAGGGGTCCATAAACTCATATAGGGAAAAAGTAATATTTTTATGTTGACAGAACTTTTTTTCTTTTGTTATCCTATATACCATATACATTTTTAAATAGATTTTTATTTACAAATATATGCATAGGTAATTTTTCAGCATTGACAGTTGCATGTGGTGAGCTTTTTCTTCTCAAAACACAGTCAGGTGATAAAAGTTCAGATCTTTTATTATTTCCAATATAGCCCGGTTAGCTTAGAGGCCTATCTCTCTGCTTGGTTCCAAGAGCTCTCTCCAAATGTCTTTAAATCCAAAGGTCTGGTCCTTCAGCCTCTGCCTCTGCTGTCTTCAGCCCCCAGCCAGCTCCAGTCTTCATGTCATTCCAGTGAAATCTCGACTTGTAGCGTCTTCCTCTCTCGAGCACTCTCCGACTGGCCCATTGGCCTATTTATGCTCCTTCCAGAGAGAGGGATTATGGGTAGTTCTACTTAGTACCTTGTTTCAGGTTCTGCCCAAAACATCTTCTTGTAAGATTAGATCAACTCTAATTACTTAGCAGTTAGTAAGGATTCCAACAGTTGCAAATCCTTTTGTTCCAGCTTTTTCCCTCCTTCCCCTCTCCCCATCTCTTCCCCTAGATGGCAGGTTGACTAATACATGTTAAATATGTTAAAGTATAAGTTAAATAAAATATATGTATACATGTCCAGTTATTTTGCTGTATGAAAAGAAATATAGTGTACAATTGAAATAGTGTACAATTAGCCTATGACGGAAATCAAAAATGCAGGCAGACAAAAATAGAGGGATTGGGAATTCTATGTAGTGGTTCATAGTCATCTCCCAGAGTTCTTTCCCTGGGTGTAGCTGGTTCAGTTCATTACTGCTCTATTGGAACTGATTTGGTTCATCTCATTGTTGAAGTGGGCCATGTCCATCAGAATTGATCATCATATAGTATTGTTGTTGAAGTAAATAATGATCTTCTGTACTATATACATTTAAAAACATTCTGACAAGAGATCCATAGGCTTCATAAGACTGCCAAAAGAGTCCATGACACAAAAAAAGGTAAAGAACTGGTTTAGTGTCAAGAAAAAGATTGATAATATTAGAGTTGGAATCTCAGAGTTCAACATTTAACACAATATCACTATAAGCAGTCAACAGACTTTTTTGAAAACTTCTAATAAGGCATAACCCATTACACCCAGAAAGTGTCCATTCCATTATGGGAGAGCTCTCATTATTAGGAACTTTTTACTTATTATCAATCCTTATCATGCTTTATTTTGGTTTCTATTCATTGGTATTCTATTCAAGTATACATATTCTATGTATACTTTCTAAGACCAAACAGAACATATCCCTTTTTCACATGCTAGCTTTTCAGTATTTAAAGATAGCTATCATATCTACCTTGGTCTTCTCAGAGCTAAGCAAATGACCCTCATGTGTAGTGATCTCAAATTCCTAATCACTCTCTAGCTTATTATGGCCTCCTTAAAAGGTGACCCGCAATATTGAGACTAATTCAGATTCACTCTGACTAGAGTCTAGAGTCTAGAATCACAGTCTAATGGAGGAGACAACAAGGAAACAAATTTATATAAACAAGAGAAACAAGAAATCCTTAAAGGAGGGAAAACACTGGAATTAAGAGGATCTGTAAAAGAGGAGCTATTAGTTGGGACTTAAAGGCAGCCAGGGAAGTCAGTAAGTAGAGTGAAGGATGGAGAGCATTACAGGATTAGGGAATAGCCTGAGAAAATACCTGGAACTGAGAGATGGAGTATTTTACAGCCAGGAGGCCAGTTTCACTGGATTGAAGAGTACATGTTGAGGAGGAAGGTTTTTTTTTTTTTTTTTTTTTTAAGAGCCCATAACAAAATGGACAAAAGGAAGAATCTTTCAACTGGAAATAGTACCAGTCCAAGAAAGAAGAGACTTATTATTATTACATTAGAACAAAATTTTAATATAATTGAATGTCATGAATATAGTCAAAATTAACTCTAAAATAAGATGAAATGTCAGAGTGCCTGAATCTACAATTGAGAATATTAGAAATAGGCAAAATAAAATTTAAGACAAAGTTGCACTACTTTTTTGTTTTGCACATAACTGTGGAGAATAAACATATGTTAAATGATAGAAATTATGTGTTAGCTATATGGATTGAAGATCACAATCAAAAACATTCCTCTTAAACATTCAGACAAAAACTTCAAATTTGTTTAAAGCACTGTTAAGTAAATGGAAAGAAATTGCATATGGAGAAATTTAATGCCAGGTTTGGTTAGTTCACTTTAAAAATTGACTTTAATTGTATAATGTTAAAAACTCTCAGAGAAATAGAGTGCAAATGAGGGTGCAACAGCTAAATATCCTGATGATTTGAAGAAAATAAAGAAGTGGGATAATCTTTAATGTTTTAAATTTTTTATTTAAATTTTAAATTTTGTTGGAAAGTAATGCTGAAGAGGATTTTAAGTTAAAAACCAATACTTGTTTATTCTCAAGTCCTTGGACTCTGAAAGCATGTTTGTAATAGTATGAATATAACCAGGTTCTAATTAGTGAGAATGAATCTTTTAGAAGACTGAATCTTATAAAATTAAATTATATAAGATTAACTTTTAAAGTTAAAAAATATAAAATATAGTAATTAGTTCTAGCCTAATGGAAGTAGACAATTAAAATTAAAAATAAGTTTTTCATGTTTATTAATATATAGAGGATAAGAAAAATGTATTTCTGATTCAAGTTTATTACAAAGTAACCAAATAGTTATAAAAAGAAAAAAAATTTAAATGAACAAGTTAAAAAATTACAGAATTGTTATGCCTAAAGATAAAGTTACACTGATATATGACAAAAACATTTTTTTCATGTGAAATTTTTTTTGCAACATAAACTAAACTGTCTCTCTTTAAATCATCATATATACACTGGTAGGTGAAGAAGGTTCTATCTACCTCTTGGCAAATTTATACACTCACATTCTCACACAATGAATGAAGTGAGTACCTGGATGACCTGGGACATTATCGAAAATCATGAAAGCTTAAAATGTGACATTGTTGTCCTTGCAATATTTTCAACAGGTGGGCTAAAATAACTTGGAAAAAACCAGTTTTCAAAAACAGTTTTCAGTCACCCCTGCTTTCTTATTTGACTGTCAAAGAATTAGAAGTGCTTTCAGAACCTCTGGCATAGGGTGCTTGAACTGATATTTTGAAGGAAAAGAAGAGATTCTGTGAAGCTGAGGAAGGAAGCAGGGAAACATTCTTAAACTTCTGCTATGTGTCAGGCCCTGTGCTAAGCGCTTTACCAATTTTATTTCATTTGATTCTCACAATAACCCTGGGAAGTAAGTGTGGTTATTATCTTCATTTTATATTTGTGGAAGCTAAGAGGTTAAGAGACTTGCCCTGGATCATAGTTAATAAATGTCTGGATTTGAACTGGAGTCTTCAGAATCTAAGGCTAATATTCTATCCATTGTGGCCAACTAGTTGCCTCTAGACAGAGGTGGAGACAGTGCTTTTCAGGTAAGAGAAATGACTCCGGATAGATGCTTATTTAGAGCCTTTTCCCAATATCCTTAGTTGTTAGCATCCTCATCACCAAAACAAATTACTTTTGTGTGTACTTTGAATATATTTTGTATTTGATTTGCATTGGATTATGGTACTTCCTTTATACATACAGGGAGAGAGCTGTCATACAGATTAAATCCAGTAAAGGTTTTGGAGTAACTCAGAGGGCAATATTTGAGTAAGCTGCTAAATTATCCCTTCTTGAATTGTGCTATCTGCACGTAAGCCTAATACAACCCTTAATCTTTTATCAATCTGCTAATTTTATCCTCTGGCCACCAGAGGGTACTCAAAACCTAAGATATTTCTCTTAATGACAGCCACCAGCTTTAGCCATTCATTTTCCTGTGAAAGAAGCTTTTCCCCTTTGCACAGATTACTGCTTCTTAAATTTACAATCTAGGACTGATTAATAAAATACTAATACATAGAGTAATTTTACAGTTATTTCTGCCCACATGCCTTGGAATAATTCATCCTGAATTTCTCTCCTCTTTGACTACAATGTCTGTAGACATCATCTCATTTTTAATACACATAAAATTAAAGTGAAAGTAAAACATCCATTTTACCACAGCTTTCTTTTCATCCCCTATTCTGACTTCCCTTTTAGTGAGGAGACCTTCCCCATATAGTTCTCTGACTCATAGTGAAGAGGGAATTAAAAGAGTCTCCCAAAATTTCTAAGGTCAAAGGAAGGCAAAGAAGCAAAGTACTTAGATAGAATGTGTCCTGACTTGAAGTTCTCAGTGTATTCAGAAGGGGAGTTGATTATGGCAGTTTCTCTTCTAGTAGCTAGGCATATTATCCCCACATAGAACCATTAAAAGTTCTTCCTAACATATTGGTGTGTCTACAGCTCAACCTAGAAGTTCTCAATGTGCTATAAAATATAGCCTTCCTTCTTTGTTATATTCTTTGGCACAGAGAATGGAATTAGCAAGGCTCTAAGAGCAGTCTCTTTATGGTAAACAAAGTTCTACAAATCTATTCTGCTTAGTTTTCCCCTCAGTGTCACCTGGGTAATAATAGCATTTATATAGTACTTTAAGATGCACAAAGTTCTGTAGATATATATAGTAGCAGTTGCCCCTTATAACTTTGTGAAATAGGTATTCTTATACCCATTGTACAGAAGAAACAACTAAAGCTGAAAGTAAGTGACTTACCTAGGGTCATGAAACTAATAAGCATCTGAAATAGGATTTTAATTCAGATATTCCTGATTCTAGGCCTATAACTCTTACCTGCTAATCCACTTGGTTGTCTTCTTAGGTCTTTGGAAGACTTAAAAAGGCAGAAAAAACAAGGTAAAATTCCTTCATATTACATATGTACTTTCCCTTTCTGTTGGTACAAGTTTGATGTATTGAAGAAAGATATCCTATTGAAAATGAGTCTTTAAGATGTTATTTTTGCTCAATTGAATTTTTTGGATTTGGGTTGTTTTTTTTTTTTAAATAACAAATATAAACAAAATGGAATTTTCTGTTCCCTACATCTTCTAATTAGTTGTATAATTGGAAGATATGGTTGGTCTTCTGTGGAATATTATTTGTAAAATCTTGTCTGTGTGTGTAGAGTAGATTTTAATTGACAATTTCTGATGTCTTCTTCTTCAATGTTTTAAAAAACTAATGAAGTCCAAGATTTTGTTCATACTTTCAATATCCTTTCTCTTCAAATACCCTTTGAGTTGATGTTTAAATGACTTTACAACTATGTCTCCTCCAGCATAGATCTATCTCTCTTTTAAAACACTTCTTTTCTTGTTTTTGTTCTTTTTAGTACCATTTTGATCTTTTTTTTTTTTAATTATAGCTTTTTATTGACAGAACATATGCATGGGTAATTTTTCAACATTGTCCCTTGCAATCACTTCTGTTCCAACTTTTCCCTTCCTTCTCTCCACCCTCTCCCCTAGATTGGCAGGCAGTCTCATTCATGTTAAACATGTTAAAGTATATCTTAAATACAATATATATGTACATATTTGTACAGTTCTCTTGTTGCACAAGAAAAATCAGATTCAAAAATGTAAAATAATCTGGGAAGAAAAACATAAATGCAAGTAGTCATTTTGGTCTTTTTTATAAACGTTTTTCAAGACTGTGATGTTGGAGTCTCTGTGAATATTATTATTTATTATCTTTATTAATGGTTTAAAGTCTTTAAAAAAAATTTGCAGATTTTTTTCCCATTTTTCTTCTATTGTTTTCCTTCCATATTCATCCTGAAATTCTCTCAGCATAACTTTGTTTAGTAGAATCACTTATTAGGCTTTCTTTTACCTGATTTTACTGCTTCTTTCTGCTTTCTAACATAATAATTCTCCAAACAAGATTATATTTTAAATTGGTATTGCCTTTAAATCTGACTGGGAGGTAATTCATGTTTGCTGACTAAAATCCTTTTTTTTTTTTTTAGGTGCTTTTAAAAGTACTTATTTGTTAAAAGTACTTATCTCTTGGGAATAGAGGAAAGTCATTAGGAACTAAGAGTGATATACATATTTTACTGAGGCAGTTCGGGTTAAATTTTTTGCCCAGGGTCACACAGCCAGGAAGTGTTAAGTGTCCGAGTCAAATTTGAACTCAGATCTTCCTGATTTTAGGGCTGGTACTATAACCACTACACCAACTAGCTGTCCAGTGATATTTTTTAAAATGGGAAAAGCAGCAATCAGACTTTAAAAAAAAAGTAAAATAAAGGTTATCATCATGGAAGCATATGAGAAAAAAGAGAAGTTTATGTGGGGAGTCAAATGGAAAGCCGAAATATTTCACTTGTATCTTTAAGATGGCAGAAAAAAGTGAATAAGGCTCTCAGAATTTTGGAAGAACAAACTGTGGTGAACTCAGAGGCAGGGCTGTATTGGAATTGTTATGTCTCCTTCATATAGACAAAATAATAAAAACTTACAAAAATACAAATTAGATAAAAATAATTGAATTATAGAAATAACATAATAATACATGTATTAATGCTAAATCATTTTAAAGAAAAGGAACATGTGGTTTGTGGAAGAAGAAAATGAAAAATGCTAATATAGAGATATCTTATATCTGTATATCATGAATCTTTTCATCAAGAAGATAGCAGATTGTATTGTGACCATTTATGGAAAAAACTAGGGAACAGCAGATAGATATAAAATGAAATAGATTTGTTAGCATTTTGTGAGTTACCACATTTGGATTCTTACCTAGCAATTCCTATTGTGAAGTATACAAGAAAATGAGAGTAACATTTAAGATGAATTTGAGAAGAACTAGGAGGTCCTAGATGTGATAATCATCAAATAACATTAAAAAAAGAAAGAAACTGATTATATTTTAAGGCAGGATGAGACATTATTATGGTAATCACTTCAGAAGCTATGTGCAGCAGGGGCATTTTTAAATAATAGCTTTTTATTTTTCAAAATATATGCAAAGATAGTTTTCAACATTCACCCTTATAAAACTTTGTGTTCCAAATTTTCCCCACCTTTCCTCTTCTCTCTTCCCCTAGACAACAGTAATCCAATATAGGTTAAACATGTACATTTCTTCTAAACAAACTTCCACATTTATCATGCTGCACAAGAAAAATCAGATCAAAAGGGGGAAAATGAGAAAGTAAAAACAATTGTAAAACAACAAAAGGTGAAAATACTATGCTGTAATCCACATTAAATCCCCACAGTCCTCTTTCTGGATGCAGATGACTCTCTCCAATACAAGTCTATCAGAATTGGCCTGAATTGCCTCATTATTGAAAAGAGCCAAGTTCATCATAGTTGATCATCATATAATCTTGTTGTTGCTGTATACATTGTTCTCTTGATTCTACTCACTTCACTTATGTCAATTCATGTAAATCTCTCTAGGCCTTTCTGAAATCATCCTGGAAATAATTTCTTATAATACAATAATATTCTATAACATTCATAAATTATAATTTATTCAACCATTCCCTAATGGGTATCCACTCAGTTTCCAGTTTCTTGCCATTCCAAAAAGAGCTGCTACAAACATTTTTGCCCATGTGGGCTGCTTTCCTTTTTTTATGATCTCTTTGGAATACAGACTCAATAAGACTGCTGGATCAAAGGGTTTGCACAGTTTGATAGCCCTTTGGGCATAGTTCCAAATTGCTCTCCAAAATGGTTGGATCAGTTCACAACACCACCAACAATGTATTAGTGTGCCAGTTTTCCCACATGCCCACAAACATTTATCATTATCTTTTCCTGTAATCTTACCCAATCTGAGAGATGTGATGTGGTACCTCAGAGTTGTCTCAATTTAAATTTTCCTAATCAATAGTAATTTAGAGCATTTTTTTCATATGACTAGAAATGGCTTTAATTTCTTCCCTTAAAATTGTCAGTTTATATCCTTTGACCATTTATCAATTAGAGAATGGGCAATTTCCTCTTTAAAACAAAGGATCAAAATCAATACCAAATTAGAAGAAGAGTTTAAGTTGAGAAGACATCAATAAAAAAAGTAAAACAATCAAAGTTCCAATCAAGTTATCCAAACTAGTAGTTGATTTTGAAAGCTAGGAATATGTGAAAAGTAAAAACATTGGTTATTACTATATTTTAAGAGAAGTTTAAGATAAAGACAGGCAGGGCCAAAATGGTGGAGTAGAAGCGTCAACTCTGCCAAGGTTCCCTCCAAACAACTTTAAAGAATACCTCAAATCAAAACAAATTCTGAAACAGCAGAGCCCACAATAGGTTAGGGTATAACAATTTTCTATTCCAAGACAATTTTAAGTCAGCAGGAAAGTCTGTCACACAAAAGATGGTGGTTGGACCCAGAGCACAGCATAAATTGTGCCAGGACATGCCAGAAGCAGGCCTTGAAAGCATTTGCAACAATGGCAACAACAACTTCAGGAGCTCTTAGTACATGGATGTAATAGAAGAATTGGACCATTGGTCAGAAATTATAAGAGATGCTTTGATGGCCCCATGGGATCTGGCCCTTATTATATTACCCATGCATAGTTACAAGCTACAGTTCCAGGGCAAAGAGGAGCACTAGTGCTCAAAGCCAGAGGTGAACAGAGAACTAGTCATATTTCCTGGGCTAAGAGAAATATTAGCACATGTAGCTCTAGGGGAACAATAAATTCAATAAAAAAAAATGCAGGTCCTGGAATTCTATATACTAGCAATCAAAAGAACTAGCCCTGCAGCCAAAAATATCATACCCAGCAAAATTATCTATAATATTGAATGAGAAAAAAATGTACATTCAGTGATCTTGCAGATTTTCAAGATTTTCTATTAACCAAACCTGAATTTAATAGAAAATTTAACATATAAGAGCTAATATCAAAGGCCAATTTCAAGGAACTTAACATGGACAAATTGTTTGTTTTTCTTTTACATGGGAAATATATACCATATGTTTAAAACTGGCATTAACAATAGGGTAGATCAAAAGAAAGATTGGGGCAGAGTTAATGTAAAAATTGTAATCATGTCATATCAGTGAGGTAGAGAGGAAGAATAGACACAGATATTGGGAGGACAGGAGAGCTCATAGTTCTGGAAAACCTGCTCACTTTGGAAATAGGTTAAATGGGAAACACTACATATATGCCATAAAGAGTATAGTACCCTCCAAAATCTATAAAGAAATAAGGGGGGGAATGGGCACTTAATGAAGTAAAGTGAGGGAAGAAGACAAGGGAGAAATACTTGAGTGGGGGAAGGTTAAGTAATAGTAAGGCAAATTAAGGATATAATTTAAAAGTAAATAAATGAGAAAAACAAAACAGAATTGATTGACCACGTGATAAAAGAAGCACAAAAATCCACTGAAAAGAAAAATTTCTTAAAAAGAAAATTTGGCCAAATGGAAAAGGAGATAGAAAAACTTACTAAAGAAAATGATTCCTTAAAAATGAGAATTGGGGTGAAAGCTAGTAACTCTATGAGTCATCAAGAAACAATAAAAGGAAGCTAAAAAGAAATAGAAGAAAGTATGGATTTCATAGGAATAATAGTTGATTTGAAAAATTGTTCAAGAAAGATAATTTAAGAATTACTAACCCACCTGAAAGACATGATCAACATAGTCTTAAAAAAATCATCTCAAGAAATTATCAAGGAAAACTGTCCTAATATCTTAGAACCAGAAGGTAAAATAGAAATGAGAAAGAATCCACCAATCACCTCCTGAAAAAAATCCCAAAATGAAAACTCCCAGAAATATTTGTAGCCAAATTCAGGAGCTCTCAGATCAAGCAGCCAAAAAGATAAATCCAACTAATATAACTAATATGAAATCAGTGCCACACTATCAAGCTGTGTATACCCTTTGATCCAGCAGTGTTTCTACTGGGCTTGTATCCCAAAGAAATCATAAAAAGGGGAAAATGTGAAAAACGTGCAAAAATGTTTGTTGCAATTCTTTTTGTAGTGACAAGAACTGGATATTTGAGTAGATGCCCATCATTTGAGGAATGGCTAAATAAGTTATGTGAATGTAATAGGATTTTACTGTTCTGTAAGAAATCATCAGCAGAATGATTTTAGAAAGTTCTGGAAAGACTTTCATGAACTGATGCTAAGTAAAGTGAGTAGAACCAAGAGACCATTATACAGAGCAACAACAAAATTATATGATGATCAATTCTGATGGATGTGGCTCTTTTCAACACTAAGGTGATTTAGACCAGTTCCAAAAGAAATCCATTTGCATCCAGAAAAAGAATTATGGGAACTGAATGTGGATTACAATATAGTATTTTCACCATTTTTGTTGTTGTTTGCTTGTTTTTCCTCTTCCTCATTTTTCCCTCTTTTGATCTGATTTTTCTTGTGTAGCATGATAAATGTAGAAATATGTATAGTAGAATTGCACATGTTTAACATATATTGGATTACTTGCTGAATAGGGGAAGGGATGAGGGGAAGGAAGGGGGAAAATTTGTAATACAAGGTTTTGTCAAGGTGAATGTTGAAAATTATATTTGCATATATGTTAAATAAAAAGCTATTATTAAAAAAAAGAAAAGAAAAAAAAACACCAGTGCCACAAAAGAGGCTAGAAAACACATCAATCTATAAACATTTAGCCTCCTTGCCAAGAATAAAAACATAGTAGCCAAAGGCAATACTGATTTATAATACAATTTTATTTGTAGAACTTAAAAGAGGATAAAATGAGGAGATTAGAAAGCAGTATCACCTTGATATATAGCAAAAAGTAGTGAACCTGCTAAACTTGGCTTAAACACTGGTCCAATTGATTCTAAGAGTATTTATAGAATAAGGATAACAAATAAATTTTAAAAAGAATAGATTTGCCAATAATAAATTTGGGTGGCATTTAAAAAAATTTCTACCTGTTGATTCCCCTCCCCATATCTCTTTCCTCCCCTATCCAGTAAGCAAAGCTTTCCTTATAATAAAGATTGTAAAAAGAAAAAAAATCCAGAAGCCTGATATAGATCCGGACAACTGAGATGGCTCCCTCCACCAATAGTAGCTCTTTTTGCATAGTCCTAACACTAATTTTTTTTTTCGTCATCTTTGCCAGTATGATGATATGAGTTAAGATTGTTTTTTGCTTTTTTTTTTTTTTTTTTTTAATAAAAGAGAGTACTGAGAGATCACATGGCATAGTACATAGAGATCTGATGTTAGAATCAGGAATACTTAGGTTCAAATCCCACCCCTGACACATATTAGGTATATGGCCTGGGGAAATCACTTACTCTTTCTGACTCCCAAGCAGTATTTAAGACTATCATTTGCAGATAAAGTGTCAGTATTTATTGGTAGAAAAGGTTTCTTCCTACAGTAATGAAATTTATAGAACTGGTTATTTTTTAAAAGGAAAGTACTCTGGGAAAGTAATTGTAATATCAATAGAAAATGCATCAATATGTGGCTTTTTCCTACAATGAGGTGATTCAGGCCAATTCCAATGGTCTTGTGGTAGAGCCATCTGCATCTAAGGAAAGGACTATGGAAACTGAGTGTGGATCTCAACATAATATTTTCACTTTTCTTGTTGTGATTGTTTGTTTGCATTTTGTTTTCTTTTTCATTTTTTCCTTTTTAATCTGATTTTTCTTGTGCAGCATGATAATTGTGGAAATATGTATAGAATTGTACATGTTTAACATATATTGGATTATTTGCTGTCTAGAGGAGGGGGTAGGAGAAAAGGTGGGGAAAAAATTGGAACAGAGTTTTGCAAGGGTGAATGTTGAAAACTATCTATACATGTGTTTTGAAGATCAAAAGCTTTATTAAAAAAGAAAATTCATCAATAAAACATTAAAAACAGCAAGGGACAATGGAATGAGTGTCACTTAGGCTATAAATATTACCAACAAATGGATAATAGAAAAGAAAGCAGGATAATCACCTAGTAAAAACAGGCATTATAAACAATCCAAATGTTCTAGTCTTATCTGGAAAATATTAAGTCAAAAGAAGTTTCCTCTAGCATATATACTAAGATGTGGGTAACAGCTATATAAAATGATTAAAGTAACTAGGCTACATTCTGCAATCCCTGAAGAATTTGCTTCAACATACCAGAAAGAAATTTTCTCAGAGATGAGAAGATGATGTTCCAGAGAGAGGGAATGATGTGAGGAGAAAAGCATAGGGAAAGACCAAATATTCTACCTTGGAGTAAATATCTACAGAATAGTGAAGCATAAAATTGTAAAGGTATCCAGTACCATATTGTGGAGAATCTGAAATTTTAAGGAAATTTAAGGAATTTAGCCTTTGTGAAATTAAATTATGAAAGATCTTTAAGAAGGGGAGATAAATGTGGTAATGAAAATGTTGAAAGATGAAAAGATCAGCACCTTGAAAATCAATCTCTCAATACCCTCACAGTTCTTTTGATTCAACATGTTTTGGCTTAATCTAGCAACTTTTCCTATATCTACTCTTCAATACTATTTTCCTATTCTCTTTAATAAAGCCCATCTGAGCAATAGTGGTAAGAATATAAGGGTGAGGTTTAATCAATTTTGTTGTCAAAAAGAGTTTGTTTTTAAAAACCAAACCAAGAGAGCAGTGACATAAAAACTCAGGAATGTTCATTCTAAGACATTTATTAAGAGCCCACCATGTGGAGAGTACTACAAAACCAAAAATGAAATAGTCCTTGCCCTCTAGGAACTTATGTTCTTTGAAGGAATATATAATAGTGTTAATTGTTGGAAAGAGATTGATAAGTATGAGGATTAAGAAAAAAACTATTAGAAGAGAAATTTCCTAAGGTTGAAGAAATCCTCCAAATGTTTCTATTTGCAAGTGACATTGAGCTAATTGCATTGAACTTGAAACATTGCAGAAATTTCCTGGTTAAAATCAATAGATACTCAAAAGAATTTGGCCAAGATAAATCTATTCACAGGAAAAGTAGATGGAGAATGACTATCATCTAGATTGTGATATATGTAGGACAGATATGCAAATAGAGAAATTAATTTGAACCAGAATTGAACAGAAGAGCAGACAGAATTCCCTTTAGGAAATTGACAGATTATTTTAATGATCTCTAAACATCTTCTAGAAATAAAGACTCATTCTGTAGGCTGGTGTTGTAAGTATTGTAGTGGATAAAAATATTGAACTTGGAATGAGGAAGACCTGAAATTTAATTCTGCCTCAGAAACTTTTACAATAATTTTGTGATCCTTTGATTATATCACTTAGTTTTTGGCAAATCAACCTATTTGCCTCAATTTCTCATCAGCAGTATAATAAAAGCAGCTACTTCACAATGTTGTGAGGCTCAAATGAAGTAATATGGAAAGCAGTTTGTGAATTTTAAAGGACTGAATAGATTCAAGTAATTCAACCTATATCCTAATAGGCATATGGCCATGAGTCATATAATACTACAGTCTCAGAAAAACTGAGTATCACATGAAGGTACATAGGGGGTATTAATAAACAAGGAACAATAAACAAGGGAAAAGCACAATAAACAATGTCTCAAGGAAATTTGTACATGACAAAATATCCCATAATCAGAAATATGGATGGGTAATCTGTGTGTTCCATATTGAGAAAGGGACCAAACTGTTGGGGAAGTCCCTTATGATAAATTAATGGGATGGAATGGATTAGAATCTTTACAATGAACAGGCATGATAGGTTGTGAGCTGTATGATTAGAGAGAATGCTACCCACATTGATAAGATCAGTTTTCATATTTGAGCCCTTATGTATTTAAGTCACCAGAGAGTACTGCTTACTACTAGTCTAATCCTCTTCACAATAAAAACCAGGCATGGGGCAGTCCAACTCTCTATCTGTTGCACCCAATAGGAAGAATTAATTCTCAGAAATCTACTGTCAACCAGCTCAGCTTCTATTGTGGATGGCAGTGATTAGTCATAATCCAGGTCAGAGGTTCTTAACCTTTTTTGTCATAGAGCACTTTGGGTAGCTTGTGGACCTCTTCTCAGAATTTTCTAAATAATAGAAGGAAACTGGGGCAGCTAGCTGATGTAGTAGACAGAGCACCAGCCCTGAAGTCAGGAGAACCTGAGTTCAAATATGGCCTCAGACACTTAACACTTTCTGGGCCCTGGGCAAGTCACTTAACCCCAATTGCCTCAGCAAAAAATAAAATAAAATGAATATTAGAAGGAAACATTAGTAAATCCATCAACAAATAATTATCAAACACCTGCTATGTTCCAGGCACTGTGCTAAGCCCCGAGGACACAAAAAGAGGCAAAATACAGAGCCTGCCTTCAAATTGCTCACAGTCTAATGGAGGAGACAATGTGCTGACACATATAGAAAAAGACCTATTACATCAAATAGGAAATAACAGAAGGAAGCTGCAAAATTAAGAGGGGGTTGGGACTAATGAAAAATAAAAGTTAGTGAAAATAAACATAATTTTTTTCATGAGCCACTGCCCCCGCTCCCCACCCCCAAATTATTATCAGGTAAAGAGCTCTAGTCTGAGTTGGTATGGATTTATCCATTTAGAATCCTATGATTCAAATTTCTGTCCATGGTGAAACTATCTTCCCTCTTTTGTGCTGTATGTCATTGGACTCTACTCACAAGAGCAAGGCTAATTTGAGTTAACCACACAAGCATGGCTTGGCTTTATACAATGTTTTTCTCATACCACAGAATCAAAAAGAATAATATTCAAATATATTTGAAACAACTACCATGTAGTCTGTATGTCAGGGCCTGGGTCTATTTCTAGGCCACCCTTAGCATATCTCTTGTCTCATTCCAAATCCAGTAATTCCAAGTTCAGGTACTTAAAATCAGCCACTTCACTAAGGGCTACGAGCCTCCAGTGTTGGAGTTGGGAGACTCAATGCCTTCCCACTCATGACCTTTTAATAACAATAACTATAGCTAACATATAATGTATACTATGTGCCAAGCTAACATTTATGTTGTGCTTACTATGTGCCAAGCACTGTGCTTTATAATTATTATTTCATTTTATCCTCACAGTAACTTTGGGAGTAAGGTACTATTATTATCCCCATTTTACAGATGAAGAAACTAAAGCAGAGGTTAAGTGACCTCCGCAAAATTACACAGGTTATATAAATATCTTAGACCAGCTCCGAATTCAGGTCTTCCTGATTTTTAGGACTGGTGCTTTTTTTCCATTGTACCACCTAAAGACCACCGATTTTTGCACTCCTGGGCTTCCAGTTAAAATTGTTCCAGTTAAAATAAAGTCATAGAACTCAAGAGCTAGAGCTTGCTCCCAATACTACTGTTTTTTCTGCTCAGTTTGTTACTGTAAATAATAAATTAATGACTAGGTACTTAATAAATCAGCCTACTATATGCTAGGTATTAGTAATACAAATACAAAGAATGAAACTATCTCTACTTCCAAAGAGTTTACATTCTTTATGGGAAAACAACATGTCTATGCATAAATATATGCAGAATAAATACAAGATAGTTTGGAACAGCTTCTCTATGGTATTATGACTGTATAAACTCATTAGGTAGTCCATGAAGCTTTAGCTATGTGAGCTAAAGCAAACTGTTCTGGACAGAGATCACTTCATACAATCCATATTTGATCAAGAATACTCTGCAATATCTCCAGCAAGTGGTCATCCAGCTCCTACTTGTCCCCTAGTGCCAGGAAGTTTTCTGTTTACCTTGAACTGAAACTTGTCTCCCATTACTCCTGACTTTGCCCCCTAGAGCCAAACAGAGCACATTTAATCCCTCTTCTACATGGATACTCGGGGTCACAAAGGTTTTTGGACAAAAGGATTGAAAGTGGAAAAAATTTAGGAAACCCTGACCTTGAGTTCTTTAGTGTGGATTTCATCCCTAAGCCTAAGATTGTTCTAACCTCATATCAGCCTTAAACTATTAATGTTCTGGGCATTGATCATAGTGAAATTTCCCTCTTCAAGCTATTTAGCTCTTGTCTTCTTGAAAAAATTGGAAAAGCCATGCTTGAATTTCAAAAAGATTTTTACTCAGCAACATCTTTCTGACACAGCTTGAGCATGTGTGAGGGAGGATAGAAGAACCTCATTTTTACGGCAAGGTAATTGGGGTTTGCCAAATGCTTCACAGGATCCTTCGGTCTTCCCCCAAACCCCGAGAAATAGAGATTACAAATGATCTTCCCATTGCACAAGTGAAAACACTGTAGTTCAGAGGAGGAAAATTCAGGAAGATCTCGGGTAGAGATTCGGTCCATTTTGCCAGGGAAAAGCCAGGACTAAGTCTGAGTCAAAGACTCCTTGGAGATGTGAAGGTTCCGAATCCCATCCTCCGCCAAACCCAGCACCACACAAGTCACCCCAGGTCAGAGGCTGGATTTGAGCTCCCTTGTCCTAAGGCCACGTTGTTTGAATGCCAAATGCATACTTGCCAAAAAAGATGATTATGGATAACTCTCATAGGGCAAGTGCTCTCGTGGTGGTCAGAAACCTCCCTGTTTTTTTTTTTAATGTTTATATATACATGTGTGTATTATAATACATATTATATATGTATATAGTATATATCACATATATACACATACAGTATAGTAATAGGTAGTTGAGGTAATATATGTAATATACTTTGCAAATCTCAGTGTATTCTATAAATGCTAACAATTGGTGATGATTTCAAGAACTGTTCCATCCTCTTCAGTCTGGATTGCTTTCTAGGATACATCTACAATAATTTGATGAGTTAGGAGACACCAGCCTAAAGTCTAGTTCTAGCTGAGAAGCTAGAAGAATATTGACATCAACAGCTATTAATTAAACGAACGAATGAGTCTACCTTTTTCTGACCAGGTTACTGGATAAAGTAAACCATTTATCCTGTTATTCAAAAATTATTTCTTAGACACACAAGGAAAACCTAAGGGATAGGAGAATAAGAAACTAATTAACTAGGGTATTAGTGATGGAACAATAGAAAGCTATCAACAGTTCTTCCAACCCTTTCTACTTCCCCAAGGTTTTTGGTTCAAAATAGTCCTCTAGGACAAAGATCAGGATTAAAGACTATGAATAATAATGTGCAATGTATTATAGAATTTACTTTCCAGGGAAATGAAAGTATTACATGCTCATTCTGGTTATATAGACTTTTTTTTAAACAGGAAATTTCAGAGTTTTCCTGTACTTAACAATAGAACCTCTGAGATCTTTCATGTATGTCTGACAATTATTGTGGAGTATATTTTAGCATCTCAAATAAGAGCAGCTAATAATACTAAATATAGAAACAAAGAGAATTAGCAAAGAAATAGGAAAATCCTACAATGAAGGAATGTTGTGACACTTAAAACAATCTACTTTCTATTTTAGTTATACACCAACCAATAAACACTTATTAAGTACCTCCTCTGTAACAAGTGCTGTGCTAAATGTAACAATAAGAAACAAAAGACAGATTGCCTTCTAGGAACTTCCAATCTAATGAGAGAGGCAACTTGCAAATTAATGAAGACAAAGCAAGCTATATACAGAATTAATAAGAAAGGCCCTAGAATTAAGAGGGGTTGGAAAAGGCTTTCTGTATAAGGTGACATTTTAACTGAAAATTAAAAGAAGCCAAAGATCAATAGAGGGGAAAAGGAAGAGCATTCCTAATATGAGGGACAGAGATAATGCCCAGAGCCAACAGAAATGTCTTGTTCCTTATGCTTTTAGTAGTCTTTCAAGACTAAACATTTTTAGGACAAAAATACTGTAATGACCGTGTATTTAAAATCAGCCGGAGTCAGGAACTCAGGTTAAGGGAAATATCTTCAGTCTTTATTGAAGTGAAGAGGTGAAAAAAGATTGCGATAGCAATATGGGCAAGAAGGATTGCGATAGCAATATGGGCAGCTGCGACAGGAAGCCAGCTAGCAGAGCGAGAGAGACCTGAGCTCTCCTCCCCTTCCTTTTTCACTCCCCTGCCTCCACCCACCAGAATCGTCATTTCCTATACAACACATCAGGACTTGCACAAAGAGTGGGCGGGGCCATTCTTTCTCCAAGCTTATATATTAATAGAGTATGGTCCAATTACTATTTAGCCTCATGTGCTTGGGACCTCAGTGCATCAACTCAAGCCTCAGCCCATTACATCTCCTGCTTTCTTTTGTTTTAGAACACAGGTGATCATGCCATCCCTGACTCCTCAGGGAGGTCAGAGCCCCCAAGGGGAGGTGATCACACCCTCCCTGACTTCTCAGAAAAGGAGGTGAAAGCACCAAAAAGGAGGTGATCACGACCTCCCTGACTTCTCAGGAAGGGAGGTGAAAGCCTAAAAAGGAGATAATCACACCTCCCTGACATCTCAGGAAGGGAGATGAAAAGCACCAAAGGGAAGTGGGGGTTGCTAGCAGGTTTCTGGGCTGAAGGGTCTTATTATGCACAAACCCATCAGCATGGGAAGTATTACACAAGCACATAGCAACAACACAGAGGCTATTAGTGATGACTCTCCCCACAGTCAGTGCAGGCTTGAAGTGGTGTAACAAATATGAATTATACACCCAAGTAATAGTATAACAAACAATATAAATCAACATTGGGTTGTAAAAGATTGCCAGAAGTCCTAGAAGGAGAATATGTAAACAGCAGTCACACATAAACCTTCTTCAGCAGCCAAGAGATAGTCCAAAACCAATCTATTGTCCATTGCTTCACATATCAGGGAATCCAATGATCCCCCCAAGTTTTTGAAGTCCAGCAAAAGTCTTTTTATGTCTTAGGGAATCCAATGATTCCAGAAGATTTTGAAGTCCTGTAACAGTCATATCATTTCTCAGAGAATCCAATGATTCCTGAGGGCTTTCAAGTCTTATGTCTCAAAGAATCCAATGATTCCTGAGGGATTTAAAGTCCTACAACAATCCAATATCTCAGAGAATCCAATGATTTCTGAGGGTTTTGAAGTCCAATGATTTTCTATGTCCATGAGTCAAACGCCATAATTGCCACACTCTTTCAATGGTGAGCACAATCAGCAACAGAACCATCCAATGTTTCTTGGGTCTTCTCCTTCGTTTCATGGGTCTGCTCCATCTCTCTGCGATGGACAAGGCGAATACGGCTCGTTGGCACCCATTTGATTCCTTCTCTACCTATAGAGATATAAGCAAACCCTCTCCCCTAAGCAGTTAGCCTATCTGGTCCCTTCCATTCACCACTTTCTGGGTCTCTCCACATCACCTGGCGATTATCTAAAGATAATGGAGCTGCTCGCACTGGACACTGCCCCTCCGGTGGGTTATAAAACCTGTCTGCCGGAGTCAGTGCATCTTTATCAAAAATCAAGAAGTTAATAGTATAAAGAGCTATATTTAGAAGCTCTCTCGGGTTACCTGTGGCTCCCCCTTTCTTTTGTTTTTGGAGCAGCATCTTAATGTCTCTGTTTCTCCTCTCTACTATTGCTTGTCCTTGAGGATTAAAGGGTATGCCAGTGGTGTGTAAAATCTTATACTGTGCGCAAAAGTGTGCAATATGTTTGGAGGTGTATGCAGGACCATTGTCTGTTTTTATTGCTTGTGGCACACCCATAATGGCAAATGCTTGTGTGAGGAATTCAGTGACCACTCGGGCTGTCTCTTTTGCTGCTGGTATGGCAAAAGTGAATCCTGAAAATGTGTCTACCACAACATGGATAAAAGACAGACAACCGAAAGATTTATAATGGGTCACATCCCTTGGGACCTCAGTGCATCAACTCAAGCCTCAGCCCATTACAAAATACTGTTTTCCTTTTTGTGGATATTCTCAATACCTATCAAAGAACCTGGTAAATAGTGGGTGCTCAAGAAATGTTTTGTGAATATTACTCAACATTTAGATCCTTTTATAAAATGAGTCTCATGATTGTAGATTGCCTCCAAATTCCCCTTATCCTTTAACTCTTCTCATCATGGATCATAAGGATATCAACACTAAAAGAATTTTCTTGATTATCACAAAAATGATTAAAGTTAATGAAGAGAGTGCTGATTATGTACAGGTGAGGCTCACAGGCATTAAAGATACAGAATCTAACTCTGGGAAGATTTCTTACTCTAAGATTGGATATTTCTGATCAACTTTTCATCCTCTTATTTTGGTCTTACATGCCTAGAGTTTATTCCTCTCTCCCCCCAAAAGTTAATTTTTGTATTTATATCCATTTATTGGATACTCTCACACTTATGATATATATATATATCATATGAATGAACTATATATACTAGTTGGTCATCTCATCAAGATCCTTAAAATTTAATTCTCATCTCCCCAATTTCTCTGCTGACATCCAGTCTTCCATCTCCTATTGCTTTTCAGACATCTCAAACTGAATGTCCTGTATATATCTTACCTTTCTTTTCCAAACATTCTCCCCTTCATAACTTACTTATTATTCTAGAAGGCAGTCCTTCTGTCTCACAACTTAGAAGTCATTCTCAACTTCTCACTACCTCTTACCCACCTCATATCCAATGTTTTGTCAAGGCCTATTGATTTTACCGTTGCAATATCTTTCAGATATGCCCCCTTCTCTTCTCTGACACTGTTGGAATCTTTACAAACTGCTAACTCATTAGAGTTAATAGATTGTTGATCTGATCTTACAAGAAGATTTTTTGGGTCAGAACCTGAAACAAGGTACTAAGTAGAACTAATTGATACAATGCTTGTGTTCACACCTTTACTCATTGGAGTTCACAAGTATGAGAGATTCACAAAGTTAACTGTATAACTTTGTGAATTCACACCTCCCTTGAAGCTCTTAGGGCCAGAGAGCACTATGGGAGAAAACCCATAATCCCTCTCTCTCGTATCCCACAATTCCTCTCTCTTGTATAAAAGAAACAGACAGAGGCTCTTGGACAGATTTCAGCGGAATTACATGAAGATGGAGGATTGGAGGCTGAAGAAAGCAGAGGCAGACGCAAAGGACAATCTGCAGGAACTCTTGGAACCAAGCAGAGAGATAGGCCTCAACTAACCAGGCTACTTTCTTGGAAGGAGAAAATAAACGTTTGTATTTTTACCAGCTGGCTGCATTTGGGTGATTATTACTTGCAATTGCAACTGCCTCCAGAAAACCTCCCCCAAGAAACCTGCTCTCCCCCAGAAAGAACCATTCATCTCATTCTCTTATATATTTTAAAGAAGAACAAGAACACCACATGACACTAATACCATTTTGGTGCAGACTTTTATCACCCTACACCCTACACCTACAATATTGAAATAACCCGCTGGGGAGAGACTATTTTAAGTCTTTCCCACTCCAATTCACCCTTCATTCAATCACCAAAGTTATTTTCCTAAAATGAAAATCCAATCATGTCACTCCCTTACTCACTAAACTTCAGTAGCTCCCAATTGTTTTATACCTTATTTCCCACTATATATTCTTTAACCCAAAGATGCTGGCCTGCTGACACTCCATTCTCAGTTTAGGGCATTTTCTCTGGCTGTTTTCCATATCTAGGATACTCTCTTTCCTCATTTCTACCTACTGACCAAAATCCTATTTTCTACAGAGAGTCTTTGCCAACCTCTCCTAATTCTAGTGCCTTCTCTCTCTTAATTATTTCTTTAATTATTTATATATTGTATATAACTTATTTGTCCATAAGTTTGCTTGTTGCTTTCCCCATTTGATTGTGACATCTTTTAGGAAAGTAACTATCTTTTGCCTATTTTTGAGTCTTAGCACATATAGCAAAGTGGCATAATATGGCCTATTATTATGTGGACACTTTAATAAGTGTTCTTCTTATGCCCTTATCTTATGATTATTATATGCCCTATTGAGCAGAAGTGCTTATTCAATAAGTTTAGTACTCTCTGAAGCTATAGAAAAGGATACATGAGGGACAATCTGTGCCTTAGTTCTTCCTCTCTCATTGCCAGTGTCAAAGGGCATTTGAAGTTTGTCTCTACTTAATAAGAACTTACCTCTAGCCCCTGTTCTTTTTGAGAAACTCATGTCCTTTCTTGTACTTACTGTGTTTTAATGAGCACTAGTCATATGACCATAACAAAAACCCAGCATTAGCTCTTTATAGAAGTAGACACATATGTCTGGATCTCGCAAATAGCACTTACTCTTAAGATAGAATCAATGAAGTACATAATAACTAGCACATACTGCATAATAAAACATCTAATAGAGAACTGTAAGTATGCCACTTTGTTAAATCTTGGAAGTCCCAGAAGCAATATGGAAGCTGCTTAATTCAAGGAATTCTAAGAAATATAGTTTGTTTTGTCCCCTTTTGTTGCTCTCCTTCAAGTACATCCTCAAACAGTATCGTTGTTGAGGTATATAATGATCTCCTGGTTCTGCTCATTTCACTTAGCATCAGTTCATGTAGGTCTCGCCAATCCTCTCTATATTCATCCTGCTGGTCATTCCTTACAGAACAATAATATTCCATAACATTCAGATACCACAATTTACTCAACCATTCTCCAATTGATGGGCATCCATTCATTTTCCAGTTTCTAGCCACTACAAACAGGGCTGCCACAAACATTTTGGCAGATACAGGTCCCTTTCCCTTCTTTAGTATCTCTTTGAGGTATAAGCCCAGTAGAGACACTGCTGGATCAAAGGGTATGCACAGTTTGATAACTTTTTGAGCATAGTTCCAAATTGCTCTCCAGAATGGCTGGATGTGTTCACAATTCCACCAACAATGTATCAGTGTCCCTGTTTTCCCACATCCCCTCCAACATTCCACATTATCTTTCCCTGTTACTCTAGCCAATCTGACAAGTGTGTAGTGGTATCTCAGAGTTGTCTTAATTTGCATTTCTCTAATTAATAATGATTTGGAGCATATTTTCATATGTCTATAAATAGTTTCAATTTCTTCATCTGAGAATTGTCTGTTCATATCCTTTGACCATTTATCAATTGGAGAATGGTTTGATTTCTTATAAATTAGAGTCAATTCTCTATATATTTTGGAAATGAGGCCTTTATCAGAACCTTTGATTGTAAAAATGTCTAAAATGATATCTTAAAAGTTGTTTAATTTCTCTAATTATTAATAATTTTAGAACATTTTTCATATGACTATATATCATTTTGATTTCATCAAAAAACTGCCTGTTTACATTCTTTGACACTGGAGAATGATTCCTATTCTTACAAATTTGACAACTTTTTTATATATCTGAGACAGGAGACCGTTATCTGAAAAATTGTCTATAAAATTTTTCTCAGTTTTCAGTTTTTCTTTGAGTCTTAGTTATATTGGTTTTGTTTGTACAAAACCTTCTTAATTTAATATAATCAAAATTACCATTTTGCAACTATCTATCTCTTGTTAATCTGTATTTCCATGATTCCTTATTGAACACAGTTCTTATTGCACTGTGATCTGAAAAGGATACATTTAATATCTCTGCTTTTCTGCATTTAACTCTAAAGTTTCTATGTCTAATATACGATCAATTTTTTCTAAAGATACTATGTACCACTGAGAAAGATGTATTCTTTTCTATTCCCATTCAATTCTCTCCAGATATTTAGTATAGTTGGCTTATCTAAGATTGTGTTCCTAAAAAAAAAAAAATTAAAAGATTGTGTTCATGTCCTTGGCTTTTTTCTTTGTTTTTTGGTTAGGTTTGTCTAATTCTGAAAGGAAAAGATTAAAATTCCCCACTATTATAATATCACTTTTCCTTTAAAAATCAACATACTATAGTATCTTGAGCCATCCCAGTCACCTTGATTCTATCCAGCCACTGGACTGTGATGACTCTGGAAGAGAAGGTGAGGCCAGCAACCTCATACAACTCTGCCTTAACTTAAATCCAATTTATACACAAATCAAAAATATCACCCATACTACTTTACTAATTTTTATTTACATCAGAGTCCTGTGGTGACAAGCAAATGATGAAGTCGAAGGCCCAGATACATTGGATGCTGGTCACAGTTCTGTACATAGGCAGCCCAGGCCACGGAATTATCTTCTCACTGGAAACAGCAGTGAGATCGGGCAGCTTTCTGGGTGTCTGAGCATCCTTTTAAGGACCCCCCTGTTAACTTCCTAGTGTGAGGAAGGGATTAGAAAAGGTAAAAATTGTCTGCTTAAGGACCAGGAGATCATTATATACTTCAACAACAATACTATATAGTGATCAATTCTGATGGACCTGGCCATCTTCAGCAATGAGGTGAACCAAATCAGTTCCAATGAAGCAGTAATGAATTGAACCAGTTATACCTAGCAAAAGAACTCTGGGAGATGACTAAGAACCATTTCATAGAATTCCCAATCCCTATATTTTTGTCCGCCTGCATTTTTGATTTTCTTTACAGGCTAATTGTACACTATTTCAGAATCCAATTCTTTTTGTACAACAAAATAACAGTTTGGACATGTATACTTATTCTGTATTTAATTTATACTTTAACATATTTAACATGTATTGGTCAACCTGCTATCTAGGGGAGGGGTTGGGGGGGAAGAAGGGGAAAAATTGGAATAAAAGATTTGGCAATTGTCAGTGCTGTAAAATTACCCATGCATATAACTTGTAAATAAAAAGCTATTTAAAAAATTGTCTGCTTACCCAATTCTGGTCTGCTTACAACAGCAGGCAGAGATCCCACCCTGCAGTCGAAACACAAAGAATGTACAAAAACTTCTGCAAAGATGATTCTGCTCACCATCATTACATGGAATGTGTGCATACTTACAGACAACACAAAATCCAATAGACCTGAAAGACAAATAACTACTGTTGTGAGAAAATCCAACAAGTTATTACATCCAAATAACAGCTTCAAGTGAAATAAGGATGTCAAATGAAGGTCAAAACTGAATACAAATTTTTCTGGAGTGGCCACAATGAAAGGGAGCATTGTGAAGCTGGCATACTTTTGCAATCAAAACTAATCTAGTCAACAAACTTGTATGCCTCCAAAAAGCATGAATGACAAACTTATGGCAATGTCATTGCCATTTGCAGGAAAAATACCAGGTCACCATCATCAATGTCTGTGTCCCCACCACGAGGAGCCCTGATGAGGTCAAAGATGAATTTTATTTTTATTTTTATTTTTTTACAATTTTCAATAGTATTTTATTTTCCCCAATACATGAAAATATAATTCAAAGATGAATTTTATGAAGACCTAGAGACTGTCCTCATCACTGTACCAAAAGAGGGCAAGTTTATAATCTGGGTGACTTTAATGCTAGAGTAGGCTCAGATTACCATATGTGGCAGAGAAGCCTTAGGAGGGATAGAATTGGAAATAGCAATAGCATTGGTTACTTACTATTGCATACTTGGGCATCTCATGACATTCTCATCACTAAAACTATTTTTCATTTATCTAAAAGCAATAAAACTTCATACATGCACCCTTGCAGCAAATATTGGCATTTAATAAACTATGTCACTGTAAGAAGACAAGATAAGAAGAGTGATGAAGGCAATGTATAACACAAGAGTGCAACAGTAAAGCACAGAAGAAGTGAGGAACTTTCAGAGTTTTGTTATACAACACTGAATTTGCTCCTGGGAGTCAGAATACTTGTAAACATCAAGATTGGGTTTAACAAAAATAATAGGGAAATTCAGAAGTTGCTAAATGAAAACATGAGAACTCTACAGGGTTTACCAGCAGGATAGTTCACCCACCTCTAAGAAGGCAGCATTTAACTCCTTCAAAAATAAAGTATAAGAGAAGCTTAGAGAGATGCAAGATTTTTGATCTAATAAGAAGATAGATGAAATTCAATTGTACACTGATAATAACAATGCAAAGCACTTTTATGATGCTCTGAAGGTTTTTTATGGATCAAAGACATATGATGCTGTTGGAGCCACATTGATTAATGATAAAGACATGATCTTGGAGAGATGGACTATAAACTGTCCCATTGTATTCTCAACAGATTATAATCAATCAATGCTATTGACTGTTTATTTACCTTAAATTGAAGTCAATCCCTCTCTAGACAAATTTCCAACTGAAGATGTTTTTAATGTCATTAAGTTCCTCTTCAGTGGCAAAGCCCTTAGTGCTGATTCTATTTCAACTGAGATTTACAAGCTATTGTGAAGGAAAGGGGGATAATTCGATGTTCATACAAAAGTTGATTTATATTTTCTTGATTATATGGTAAGAGAAGGTTATCCCCCAAGAGTTCAAGGACACTTCTATTATCCATCTCTATAAAAAGATAAAGGAAATAGATTGTCCTATAACAGTCATGGGGATCTCTCCCAAAAGATTCTTTCCAGAATTCTCTTTAATAGACTTATCCTTCACCTGGAAGATGAGAGCCAGTTTGGCTTGATAAAAAGTCAAGGAACAATTGATAGGGTATTTGCTGCCCAGGAGAAATGCTAGGAGAAGAACAGAACTCTGCATACGATATTTCTTGATCCAACCAAGGCCTTACATACTGTCAGTTGTGAGGGCTTATGGAAAATTATTTCAAAAATAAAAAATTATAAAAAATCAAAATTATATCAAAATTTGGTTGCTTGATTGAGTTCATCAGTATTGTATATCAATTTTGTGATAGCATGTCTGCCTTCTCGCACTTTCTTAATCACCAATAGAATGAAATGAGGCTGTGTGCTTGCTCTCATGCTTTTGAGTATGATGTTTTTAGCTATGTTGTCAATTGCCTTCAATAAGGACAAATATGGCACACTGATGGTAAATGACTCAGTTTGAAAAGGCTACAAGCTAAGACTAAAGTAGTCTGTCAAGCATGGTGTGCCTCAGAGAATGTGCTGTTCTCTGTGAAGGAATGTTGATACATGATTTTTTTTTTTTGCAGGTGATTATGCATTCAGTGCAGCCTCTAAAGTCTAGATGCAACAATGTATAGATTAAAAAACAAAAACAAAAACATATTCTCTGTAGAACCATTGATTACAACAAAAAGAGAAGTTTTGAATACTGTGTATGTTCACTTTCCTTGGCAGTACACTTTCCACATTGTGGAAAGTACACAGTACATATTGATAGTGAAGCTGATACATGCGTTATCAGAGCTAGAATGTTTGGTAGCTCCAAAAAAAAAAAAAATGGGAGAAGAGGTGTTATTAGTCTGACTATCAAACTGAAGGTCTACAAAGCTGTTGTATTGACTTCATTGTTGTATACCTGTGAAACCTGAACAGTGTACCAGCACCATACCAGGAAACGGAATTGCTTTCATAAAAACTGTCTTCGGAAGATTCCAAAGATCACCTGGCAGAATAAGGTACTGAGACTGAGGTCCTTTCTTGAACTTTGTTTCTAATACCACAAAAAATGTCAAGCATTTCAACTCTATTGCAGCCCAGCTCTGATGGACTAGCTACATTGTTTGAATGCCTAACTTAAGCTTGCCTAAAAGATTTTCTTATAGTTTATAGAGAAATCACACAAGGCAAGTGTTCACATGACGGTCACAAGAAGAGATACATGACACTATCAAAGTCTCTCTGAAGAACTTTAGAATTGATTGCATGACATGGGAGACACTGGCACAGGATTGTCAAACATGGTGTGCCTCAGAGAATGTGCTGTTCTCTGTGAAGAAAGCATATTTGAAATAGGTCAAAAGAAATGCAAGATGCATAAATTTAGATGTTTACATGAATTATTTGTGTCCAACCTATGGAACTGGGTTTCAAGCTCATGTTGTTCCGATCAGCCAGTTGGATGCCCTGTAACTTGATTCTAACATAGTGACGTCATTTTGGTCCTCTTCAAGGATAAAGGTCAACAATCAAAAACCAAATAACCCTTATTTTTATGTATATTAATTTTAAAGTTTCCCCTTTGCCCAATTCTAGTTTTTAAGGAACTATTTTATTCCTTAAATTTCTTGGAACTTCTTTCCATTGGTTGACATAATTTTCAGAAATTTCCAGATTTTCTTGGATTGCTCTTTTATTTTTTCCTAATTTTTCCTTAAATTCTCATGTTTGTTTTTTAAAGTCCTCTTTAGGACTTTAAAAAGACTTTTAGGCTCTTTCAAGAACTCTTTTTGGGCTTGTGACCATTTGACATTTTTCTTTGAGTATAAACCCAGGTCTTCTCACTTCCCATAGTAACTATCTATGATTGTATTCTTTCCCTTTTGCTTACAATGTAATATTATATTTATATATTATTAACTCATAATATACTATATTAATATATGTTTAGATAAATATTATAAATTATATATAAATTAGTAAATTTAAAAAAAATTATATTTTTAATGACGTTATTTTAGTGGCTTATTAATAGTCTAGTTCTAGTCCTGAGGAGTGGAAGAGATGCCTTAAGCTTCAGGTTTTTCATACTTATATTTTTTGAGCTCTGTCTGGGTGCGTACTCTGCTCCTGAGCTACAGCTTGAGCCCCCACAGCTGCAAATTGTGTGATTTCAAATTGTGATTTCAAATGCTCTTGCTCTCTCAGGTCCTTCCCACAGCTGCAAATTTCAGCTTAACCTTCTGCACTAGAATTGAAGCCAGGGAGTCTGCTCTCCTGAAAGTCACTGTAACCAGTAAGGTTCCACAACCAATAAGATCCCTACCCTACTCTGCTACCACACTCACCAAACATGCCTCACTGCCACGGTCTGGGGTCTGAGACCTGAGACCTGGACCTGGGACTGCATCTATTCAACATACTTAAGCTTGCATCTTGTGACAATGGAGGGTCTTTCAGCCCTCCCTGGCTCAGCTATTTGATTCCCACACTGCTCTTAAGGTGAAAGTTCCTGCCCTTTGTTGATTCAGTGAAGTGAGCCATGTTTCCATTTCTATGGGGCCATACTTTAGCCCCTAGAGAAGGACAACTTTCGCCTCAACTTGTAATTATTTCTGAACCTCAATTTACATTGAGGTAATGTTTTATCTTGTTTGTGGGAGAATTTTGGAGAGCTTGGTATTTCCTGTTTTATTCCACCATCTTTCCAAAACATTCTCACAGTTTATTCCATTGCATTCATATACCAGTTTAGCCATTCCTAATCAGTAGGTATCTACTTTGTTTCCAATTCTTTGTTACCACAAAAAAATGCTGTCAAAAGTATTTTGGTACATATTGGAAACTTTGTTTTTGTCAGGCGACTTCCTTGGAAATATAGCTACTAGTAGAATCTCTGGAAATTTTATTCATATTATTTGCATAATCTGAATTGTTTTCCAGAAAGGGTGTTCTAGTTCACAGCTATACTAGCAAGGTACCTGATTTATTTGGAGGAATGTAACTAAGAGAAACATCCATTTGAGGGAAGCTTGAGTTGGCCTTTTAGATCTGTGATTTCATTAGATGATAACTAAGTTTTCTGGGTGTCCTGAATATATAATTGTTTCTTATTTACGTTTGAACTCTTTTAATTGAGGAAGTACTCACATTTGATTCTAGTGTGATATTGTAATACCCATCATATTTTTCTCATTATCCTGGCTTAGAAGTTCTCATTTTCCAAACTTAACAGCTGCAAGGTCCACAAGGTTGGCCTTGTAATTGTGGAACAGGGAGTATGAGCTAGCTGGTTCCTATATTATTATTCCCCGTTATTATTTATAGAATTAGAGCCCTGGCCTCTATCAATTTGCTAGGCTCCATGAAACAGAAATATGATTTCCAAGCGTACTTGGGGAATTCCTTGAAGGAGGGGATGAGCTGTTATTTAGGATGTGAAACCCTGGGGGACAGTAGTGGCTTCAGGTGAGCCTGTTTCCTCAGTATTTTGCTGGGCTTAGGCAGTCCAAATGCCTTTTGTTATTGCTGGCTTTGACCTTAGCCAAGTTGTATTCTCTGTCTGAACCTGTTCATTCATTCATCTGTAAACAGAGCTGGATTCAATTCAACATTTAGTGCCTATTATGTGCCAAGGACAGGGGCCAGAACAGCCCCTGCTTTCAAATAGCATACATTCTACTGAATATAGGTATATGGTGCACACTGTACCAGATCAATGCAAACGGAAAATAAGGATGTGAGGAGGCGGACATCAGGAAAGGTTTCACGGAAAGAGGAGGAACCCTCGCTTAGGCCTGAAGTTGAGGCGGGGGGTGGGGCGGGGGGGAGTTAATTTCCAAAAAGCAAGTTCCAGGCACCACTATGCAAAAGGCCCAGAGAGGGGCTGTGGTGCTTGGAGAATGCCCGGTTCAGCAAGGATATAATGGAGGGTGAAGTATAAGATGACTAGGACTGAAAAAGTTAGGAGTCCGGATGAATAGGGCTTTAAATGGAGGGTGGGAAGGGCATCCTATGGAGTTTCCAGATTTTATTTTGGGTCTGATCGGGCTCAGACCAACTTCTACCAGTGTTAAATCTTAGGGTCTTCTCATGGGGAGCCTGGCCCAGGCGTGAGCCACCTGAGGTCGGAGCACCAGGCACAAGGTTAGGGACTGAGGGAAAACTGGACAGCCTGGGCGCGACTGTACTACACCTGTCGCCTCAGTCTTTTCCTCAGTTCCCGCCCTAGCCTTTCTTTTTTCTCCCCTCTCTGCCCGAGGCGAACGCAAGGACATGCCCTCCCAGAGGTATGGGACGTCCTCGCGCCTGCGCGCCTCTCTTCCCGTGCCCCCCCCCCCGCCTTCGGGCGCGCTCCCGGCAGAGCCTGAGCGCGTGCTCGATTGCGCGCCCCGCCCTCGGGCCGGTGTGCGCGCGCTAGCTCCTGGTCGCGGCGGCGGCGGCGGGGATTGTTTTTGTTGTCGCTTAAGACCGGAAGAACCACGGGAGCCCCCTCCCCTGGGCGCCGCCGCCGCCGCCGCCCCCTCTTTCTCCTCCCCCTTTTCCTCCTCCTTATCCCCTCCCCTTCACCCCAGTTTTCCGTCCCAAACCCATTCCCCCCCCATCGTCAATATTCCGGAGATCAAGAGGTACGCGGCGGCGGCGGCGGCGGCGGCGGCGGCGGGGCCCTCAGCGGGAGGCGCCGCTGGGGAGCGGGGCGAGGCGGCTGCCGCCGCCGCCGCCACCGCCGCCATGGAGGCTCTGGGACCCGGTGAGGAAGCGAGCGCGAGGGGCGCGGCGGGGACACGCAGGCTCCGCGGCCGGGGCGGGGGGCGGGGGAGGGGACCTGCGCGCGCGTCCGCCCGCTCTCGGCTCCCCCCGCTGGCCCCTCCCCACCCGACCCCTCCCGGGGGATGCCTGTCAGCTCTGCTGGGAACTGTCCCATTTCTCTTTGAGTGGAGAAGGGACTCTGAAAAAGTGCCGCCTCCGAGAATGGCTCTCTTGACCCCTAAGGACTGAGGGGCCGAGTAGCCCCGACTTCTCCACGTGGTGGCTAGGTTCTCCAGGTGCACGAGGTAGCCAGCCTCCCCCTTCTTTTCCCCTCCCCCTTGTGTATGTGTGTTTGTCCGTGTGTCCGTCCCTAGGGGCAATCTCTAGCAGGACTCGGTGGATGTCTGTCTGTGTATATATATGCGTGTGCCCAGAACCCGGTCTTCCCTGCCTAGTCTTAAATTGCCCCAGTATTTAGACTTAGGCTGTTCCTTGAGAGTTTTTTTTTTAAGCAATCTCTTGAGATGCCTAATACTTGACCAAAAGATAGGCGATCGGTCTCCTCTTCAGGAATTCTTAGGATGTTACAGATGCCTTGCAGACATCAGATAGGGTTTACTGGACTGTAACCAACAGGTGCTCCTCTTTTTTGCTCTGGCACGGGACTTTTATTTATTTATTTGTTGGAATGGGGAGTGAGTGTAGATATATTGGCTCTGAAAAGTAAACTTAAAGTGTGAACTAGAAAAGATATTTATAATAGTTTTGTAGAGTATGGACAAAAATCACGTTTGAGGGCTTTTGAAACTGTGAGTTTTTAAGTACAATTAAGTGATTACTCTTGTTTGCCGCTTTAAATTGCCTAAAGGACCTTCATTATTTATAGATCTGGCATATTACTAGAAAAGTTTCTCCTTTAGAGTAATTAAACTGGAAGGAACCTTAATGTTAATCTTGTGCAACTCCCTCATCTGACCTTATTCAGAGGGTAAACGACTTTCCCAAGGTCATTCTCTTTGATGGAGCTATAAATTAAATTTTATCTTTTCTGATTACCAGTATTGTGCCCAAATCTTCTGTACTATATCAGTAATCACATCTTATTTATAAGACATTTTTTCAGAACGTGAACAGATCTCTAGGATCAAGCCAACACAAAAAGGATGAAATGCCCCTCTTAATAAGAAAACCAACTTAGAGATATAACTAAAAGTCTGCTTTTAGTTATAGTTTTCTTTATTTCCTTCATCCCATGTAAGAAAATGTTTTTAGTGTAAAAATTTAAGCATATAACTAGAAAGAGTATTGGACTGGATTGGGTCCTGGGCCTTCTTGTGCCACAAAGCATATTGTAATGGGTGACTTTGGATATGTCATTTATCCTTAAAGCCTGATTTGTCTTTTAGTCATCCAACTCCTCATGACCCCATTTGGGGTTTTCTTGGCATGGATGCTGGAATGGTTTGTCATTTCCTTCTCCAGATCATTTTACAAATAAGGGAATTTAGTTAAACCTCTTTAAGAATTGTCAGGATGTTGCAAAAATTGGTTAATAAATAGGGTTAGTCGATTTGACCAAGGTCACACAGCATAATAGTAGTCTTAGTCTGATTTAATTTTATTGTCGTTCAGTCAGTTTCAGTTATGTCTGACTCTTTGTAACTCCATTTGGGATTTTCTTGGCAAAGATATTGGCATAGTTTGCTATTTCCTTCTCCAGCTCATTTTACATTTGAGAAAACTGAGGCAAACAGGATTAAATAACTTGTCCAGAGTCACCCATATAGGAAGTGTCACATTTGAATTCAGATGAGTTTTCCTGACTCCAGGTTATACCCTGAGCCACCTGGTTGCCCCAAAGTAAAGTGAAGGATTTCAATTAGATAAATTATTTAGCTTCCTTTAGGTATGAAAAAAACAATTCCCGACCTTTTCATTTCTGACCTTTACCAAGGAAGACAAGCAAGTGTTTATACAAGTCTTAATTTTTTTTCAGTCCACCTTTACCCTACATCATCTAATACATTAGCATCATCTAATACAGAATATGGAAAAGTAAATGACCCAGGGATGGGTAGGGAATCTCCCTGTTTTGACTAAATGTGTTCAGTACTGTAGTAAATCAAATATTTTTAACATTTATTATTCATCTGTCATTCTTTGGGAAATGATTCCCTTTCTCCAGAACAACCTCTTGGTTACCAGGAAGTAGGTATCAATACTCTTGAATAAGAGCAATAAGGTTAACTAATTAGGTAACTATTTGCTTTTGAAAGAAGTGGATCTTAAAAATTCCTAAAGAGCACTAGGGACAATACCAAGTACAGATTATGTGAAAATTAGTTGTTAGGGGGTCTGTGGAGCACTGAAAAAACTTAAGTATCTTTTTTGTACAAAAATTTAGATTTGCTACATATGTTAATAAATATTTTTAAAACTTGAGTTATGTTTTAATATCTTTTATCAAATGGGGTCAAAAGCAAGTGCTCTATTCCTCAAGTTTGAAAGCACAGCTACTTCTTTTGGGAAATTCATTTTCCTTTGCTGGAACATATTCTCATTTTGTTCTAGGTGAAAGATTATTACAGTCACAAACCCTTAAAATATCCAATTTTCTGTTTTAACTAACCGTATATTAAATAGTTTATTTTTATCTGTATTTTATGCCATAATTAAAAGAGAATAAACTAATTCAACCTAACAAATCACAACACTCATGTGTTATCAAGATGCCAACAAAGCTAAGAAATATTTTTATATGTGAGAGCCTGTTATTGTCCTAATTTGCTTTATTTTCAGAATTTGAATAAATTGATAAAAAATAGCTATTACTTAATCTCTTGCTGCTGAAAATCAGCCTGTGCAGACTACAGTGGTGTAGACTATAAAACAGTATAGGGTTAGTAGATCATCTCTGATCTTGGAATGGTACCCATTTCAAGAATATGGAAGTGGATTTGTTTTAAAATACAAATACATAAAATGACCTATCTTTGGAACCACTTAGAGCACTGTCCCGTAGGGTAAATTTTATAAATTAGTGTGTTGTTTTATTTAATCTTAATGTAGTTTCCTCTTTTCAATTTTTTCATTAGCCTTTAGATTTCTAGATATTCTGATGGTTTATATTCACTATAGCATAATTGTATTTTATCAGAGAACATAATCATTGTTTCTTTATTTCTTCAGGACCTCCAGCCAGCCTTTTCCAGCCACCCCGTCGCCCTGGCCTTGGAACTGTTGGGAAGCCAATCCGTCTTCTAGCCAATCATTTTCAGGTTCAGATTCCTAAAATAGATGTCTATCATTATGATGTGGATATCAAACCTGAAAAACGGCCACGTAGAGTTAATAGGTAAGTATTATAGATAATGAATTCCGGAAGAAGTTCAGTTGTGTAAAAGAAAAACAAAGATGGATCATTCTGGCATCAACTGTGACTTCCAACATTTTGTTTTCCATATTTTTTAATTATTTGTAGCCTTGTGTTCATTATTTCTTGAATAAATTTGATCCCTCCAATTAAGCTGTTTGAGGGCAAGGTCTATTTCACATAGTATTCTTATATTCCCAACAGTGCCTACCACTAAAGTAATAGATTGTAAACTGAATTGAGTAAAGGTTTAGAGGTCAGAAAAATGGGCTCTAACAAGAGGCAACAAGAGTTCTCAACACTTATGGATACAATTTGGAGGGGTTGTTGTAGAAAGTAACATAATGTGAAAATTTAAGATTTCAAAATAGTCAAAGTGGTAAGAATAGATATAGGAAAAGACTAATGGAAGTTGAAAAAAATAAAGGATCACCCTCAATTATTGAACAGAGTGGAGCCTTGTACCTAGTAAGAGTTTTTCAGATTGTTTTATAACTAAATCCCAATAGCAGAGGTTGATGATTCTCTAAGTAGTAAGAATATCTGCATTTTTCTCTGGTTCCATATCCTACTAAGTGACCCTTAGACTTTAATACAGTGTCTTAAAAATGCTTTCTTCATGTACAATTCCCTTTTTTATTATTGTGCATTTGAAGGTTTACTTTTACTGGCAATTATTAAATTTATTTTAAAAATAATTTTTATTGATTAAATCTTTCACTTTCATATCACCTAAAATTTCTCCTCTATCCCTCATCTCTTTCCTCCCATGAAAGCAAAGAATGCTTTTTTTCTCTTCTTTTTCTTTAAAAAAGTAATCAGTAAAAGTACATCAGAAAATGTATGAAAGTCTATGCAGGGTTCCATACTTGTAACTCCTCATCTCTGAAAAGGGAATGGGAGAAGGTATCTTCTTTTATCTTTTCTTGGGGACCAAGCTTGTTCTCTGTAATTTGGGCACATTCATTTTCAATTGTTTTTTAGTTGTCTTTACATTTACATTGTTTTTGTCATTGTACATCTTTTCTTCTGATTACTTTGCATCTGTTCATGTAAGTGCTTGTTTCTACATTTTTATCATATTTGTCATTTCTTATAGCACAATAACATTTCATTATATTCATATACAACAGATTTTTTTTTTTAGCCATCCCCCAATTGATGAGAATCTACATGTTTCTAGTTCTTTGCCACCACCAAAAAAATACTGCTATAAATGTATTAGTGTATATTGAATCTTTCTTTCTTAATTACGTTTTTGGGGCATGTGCGTAGGAATCTGTGGTTCAAAGATTATAAACATTTTAGTTAATTTATTTGCATAATTGCAGTTACTTGCCAAAATGGTTGTATTAATTTACTGTTCCACTAATAATGCACTAGTGCACTCATCTCTCCACAACCCCCCCTAATTTCAGCTGTTCTCATCTTTTGTTATTTTTGCCATTTAGTTGGATGTGAATTGAAACCTCAGGATTGTTTTGATTTGCATTTCATAGTTTGCAGTTCTTTTGAGAACTGTTCTTATCTTTTAACCACTTATTTTTTGGGGAATAGCTTTGGTCTTATCTGTTGTCTGTATATCTTAGATAGTCTTATTCAAGAAGTTGGATACAAAGATTTTTCTCCCTTTCTGCTGCTCATTCTAGATGGATTAATTTTGTAGAAGCTTTTCAATTTTAAGTGATCAAATTTGCTTTTATACCATTTTTGATTCAGAATACATCTGCTACTTTTAGCTATTTAAAAGGCATTTGATGGGCTTCGTTTCTAATTTTTTTTAATGGCATGAACTTTAATATTCAAGTACCATACCCATTATGAATTTATTGTGGAATATGGTACAAGATACTGGTTTAATCCTAATATTTTCAAGGCTGCTTTTCAGTTTTCTTAAATAGTTCTTATCAAATAGAGTTCTTTCCTAAGTAAATCATGTTTTCAAGTTTATTCAATATTAGGTTATTGAGTTCCATTATTTCTGCTTTTCCTTGGACTAATCTGTTGCATCACTCTACTTTTTTTTGACAAATACCAAATGGTTTTAATGATTGCTGCTTTATCATACAGTTTGATTTTTGGAAGTCCCATTCCCCCTTTATCTCTATTTTTTTTTTTTTCTTTTCTTTTCTTTTTTTTTTTTTGATATTTTATATCTTTTGTTTCTCCAAATGAATTTTGTTATTATTTGAGTTCTATAAAATATTGATTTGGAAATTTTGTAAAACATTAAAACTCAAAATTAAACTTTAGTATTATTGTCATTTTTATTATATTGACCCAGCCCAGCCCAGGTATAAGCAGTGACTATTCCTCCAGCTATATAAGTTATTCTTTAGTTTTGCAACTGTCAATGCTGAAAAATTGCCCATGCATATATCTTGTAAATAAAAGGCTATCATTAAAAAAAATTAATTAATTAAAAAAATGTTATTCTTTATTTAGGGTACGTTTTGTAATTTGAACCTGCACAAGTATTTTGTATGCTTTATCCTCAAATATTTACATATTTTGTAGTTATTTATATGAGATTTCTTTATTATTCCTACTTGGATTTTTTTTAAATATAGAAATGTTAATTTCTGAGAATTTTTTTTTTGTAGCTGACAAACTTTACCAAAGCTCTCAATTAGTGTCTTGCTTGATTTCCTAGGAACTTAAAAACAAACCATCATTTCACTGACAGAGGATAGATTTTTGCCTCTTTCTATAACTTGAATTTCTTTTTTTTGGTCTTATTACTTAAGATTTCTAGAACTATTATGAAGTAATAGAGTGAAAAATGGTCATCCTTCCTATAGGTATAAACCCATATAAAGTTTCTATTGTATCCCTATTTTATATGTTAATTTCAGATATATTTTATTTTACTAAAAAAGAAAAAAAAAAAAACCTTCAATGCCTTATTTTACAGGATTTTTTCCCAGTATATATTATGGTTTTCCCATATATTATGGTTGCTAAACATAGAATAGAAAAAAATTACACAATTCAGCCAGCAGGAGAGGCAGTTTAGTATAGAATATATAGTGTAGTATAAAGAGTTGGAATTAAGAGACAGATCACCTGGGTCCAAATCCTCGCTTTAATATTTATTAGCTGTTTGACCACAGACAAATCACAAAACTGTCATATTGCAAGGTTGTAAAGAAAGCATTAAATTTTAAATATTATATAAATATTAGTTATCTTTTTAGCAGTTATATTTCTTATAAATTAGTGAGTTGACTTTTGGCAGTAGTGGAAGCAGATCTTAAAACCTAGCATAATTAGGCCTATAGCCTTCCCTTATTAATATCATTATAAAAAACAACAGACATTTATATAGTGCCTTAAAGCTTGCAAATATACATTTTCAGACATGGCTAGGATTCTTTTTTCTTCATTGTACTTATTTGGGGAAAGGGCAGGTTCTACTGAAAATGGGAAGCAATTTCAAAGTCAGAATGATAAAAAAAAAAAAAAAAAGAAAAGCATCAGTAAAACATGTCAAAGGGTGCAGCTAGATAGTGCAGTGAATAGAGAGGGATTGGCTCTGAAGTTAGGAGGACTGAATTCAAATTTGGCCTCAGACATTTGATGCTTCCTAGCTGTGTGACCCTGGGCAAGTCACTTAACCCCAATTGCCTTAACCAGAAAAAATAAAAATTTCTTGGTAAAAGAAAAAGATAAAAATCTGGAAATCATGTTATATAAATTCTCATTTGAGCTTCACAATAACCTGAGGAAGTACTACAGGTTTTATCCATATTTTATGTGGAAATCTAAGTTTAGAGAGATATAATGACATACTTACCCTTGCTCACACACTTAGCATAGAGATGAGATTTGTACTCAAGGTTTTCCATACTTTATGCCCAATACTCTTTTCATCAAGCTTATGAGTTTACTGCTGGGCATAAGAAGTGTGTCAATTATGATTCTGGTGAAATTATTCTGGACAAGTTTTAGACTGCCAACCTCGTAAGAGCCACAAATTAGTAAAAGATTTCTGGGGTTTTGTTTCTGGGTTTTTTTTTCTTCAATTATCAAGAATTTGGATTTTTTCTTCTTTTTATTTCCTCATCTACTGGAGGAAAAAAGAAAGAGAAATTCTTCTAATAAGTGCGTTGTCAAGGAAAATAAATTTCTACATATCCAAAAATGTAGATCTTATTTGATATATTTAGCATTCATTATTAAAAGTCTTCTGGAATTATGATCTGGTCATTGCATCAGAGTACTTAAATTTTCCAAATTGATGTCTTTACAATGGGGTTTATGTTATTAATAGTTGTCTTAATACTGTTCATGTCAGTCTGTATTAGTTCATTCAGATCTTCGTAGGTTTCTCTGAATCCTATGCATACTTTAATATTTCTCACAGCACAATCATATTATTTATACATATGTGCCATTATTTATTCAGCCATTTCTCAGTTGAAAACCTTATTAGTTTCCACTTCTTTGCCATTACAGAAAGAGCTCCTATAAATATTTGTATACATATGAAATCCTTTTTTTTTTTTTTTTAATCTTATAGGCCTGCATTGGTTTTTCTTGATCATAATGTATGGTCAAGTTTTGTAGCTTTGAAGGCATAGTTCCACATTCCTGTCCTGAATGACTAAGCCAATTACAATTATTTTCTTTTTTTATAAACTTTGCACATCTGATAGTTGAGAGGTAAGAACTCAGTTTCTTTGTGTTTCTCATAATTATTTGTGATTTAGAGTGCATTTTTCAAATAGTTGTGGTTGGCTTAAATTTCTTCCCTTGAAAATTGCTTGTTCATATCCTTAGCTCTTTTATCATTTGTAGAATAGTTCTTGTTTTTTATTATACATATGAATCAATTACTTCTATCCCTTTGGAAATTTGACCTTTATCAGATTGACTTGCTGTCAAGATTTTTTCACAGTTAAATATTTCCTTTCTAATCTTAGTTATGTTGTTTATTTGTGGGGTTTTATACAAAACCTTTTTAATTTTGTGTAAACAAAACTTATTTTTTATGGGTTTTTCTATCCCATATTTGGTCATGACTTTTCCTCCTACCCATGTATCTGAAAAATAATTTTTTTTCTTACTCCTAATTTGTTCATGATATTATCTTTTATATCTGGATTTATATGTCAAGATAATCTGATCAATTTGGAGCTTTCCTTGGTATTTCATCTTAAGTGTTGATCTAAACTAATTCCTGCTAGACTGCTGTCTAGTTTTCCAGTTTGGGGTCATATAAACAGGCAGTTAGGTTCATTTGCTTCTGTATATTGCATATCTATTCTATTTCATTGATCAACTTCTCTTATTTCTTCAGTACCAAATTATTTTGATAATTAGGACTTTGTCATACTTTGAGACTTGGTATACTTGGGCCCCATTCGTCTCCATATTCATTATTTTCCTTGAATTTCTTAACCCTGTGTTCATACAGATGATTTCATTATTAATTTGTCTAGTTCTGTAGAGTACTCCTTTGGTAGTTTGATTAGGATAGTATTCTTATACATTATAATTTATTTCTACTACTGTTCGGTTCTGCAAACATATATTGTATCTAGGATATACTGCAACATATCTAACATATATAGGACTGTTTGCCATCTAGGGGAGAGGGTGGAGGGAGGGAGGGGAAAAATCGGAACAGAAACGAGTGCAAGGGATAATGTTGTAAAAAAATTACCCTGGCATGGATTCTGTCAATATAAAGTAATTATTAAATAAAAATTAAAAAATAAAATAAAATAAAATAAATAGATTTTTAAAAAAATAATAATTTATTTCTACTTTTCTATGAAAATAGGGGTATAGGACTAAGGCCATATTTTTAGATCATTGCAAGTGTGTGAAAGGAAGAATGGCAAATCTGTTCTCAGATACTTCCTAGTTGTGTGTTCCTAGGCAAGTCACTTCATCCTGTTTGACTCAGTTTCCTTATTTGTAAAATGAGATGGAGAAGGAAATATCAAATCACTCAAATTTCTTTGCTAAGAAAACTCCAAATGAGCTTACAAAGAATTGGATATAACAGAAAAATGACTATACAACAACATAGAATAAGAAAACTATGAAACTACTCTATTATTAAAGTCAAGACTGTGAAATATAATCAAAAGTTAAAAAAAAAAAAAAAAGGAAGGAAGGAAAAACAGGATAATGCCACTTAAGCATATCGGTTGTCTTTCATTTATCTTATAAAACTATGAAAACTTTTACTTTACCTATATTCTTAAGTTGCTGTTTCAGAAATTCTGAAAGAAAGTTTACATTTCTTAAGGGAATGGAAAATACAAAGGTATATACCTTTCTGTAGCTTAGTGGAAAGAATGCTGCATTTGGAGTTAGGACCTGGGTTTGAATTACAGCTCCACTGTGTAGCACTTCTGCCACTTTGGGCAGTCACTTGACCTCTCAAGGATTCTGTTTCCATATCTGTAACCAGGTTGGAGCAGGTTATATGAAGTCTCTTCTGGCTCTGAATCCTAAGCACATTTTCTTTTTTTTTCTTTTTTTCTTTTTTCCTTTCTTTCTTTTGTTTTTTTTTTTTTTCCTTTTTTTTTTTTGCTGAAACAGTTGGGGTTAAGTGACTTGCCCAGGCTCACATAGCTAGGAAGTGTTAAGTGTCTAAGAGCAGATTTGAACTCAGGTCTTCCTGACTTCAGGACTGATGCTCTATCCACTGTACCACCTAGCTGCCCCTGTAAGCACATTTTCATGTGAATTGTCTTAAATGAATTATTTGGGTTGTATAATTTATTTGGAAAGCCTTAGCTCTTACCCCATCTAGGCCTTAGTTTTTGCCCTTATAAAATAAGGAAGGTGGAAAAGACTTGAATGTTTATATTTTTCTCCTAATATTTCATGACACTATAACTAAATCATCTCTGACACATTGTTTTAGCCATTTGTGAAATAATTTTGCACATAAGAAATAACTCCCAATGCTTGGGGAATCCTATATGTTGGTAAGGCTCACATGCCACATGTGTACAGTTCATGGCTTTTCATTGCTCCTGTGTTTTACATTGCACAGACTCCGTGCTTGGGCACCACTGACAGCAGCTGTGTTTGTTCAGTGCCAGGGCACAATGTGTTATGCTGTATGTATGCAGGTCATGCCTTGTTTTGTTATGTGAGATACTACATTAGTACATTTTAAAAATGAGATGTTCCAATGTGCTTCTTTCTTTATTTTATATGTGAGTATTGTAGAATAAATTCAGACTGAACATAGAGTAACTGTATCATCATTTAATATCCAAGAGAACCAATTTATTGCTTTGGGAAATGATCTTGATCTTCTATTCCTGAACTGCTTCCCACTCTACTCCTGTGTTCTTAAACTTTGAGGTTCTCCCCCCCCCATCTATGTCATGCAGTTGGAGGTATTCATCACTAGTGGGTTTTAAGTAAAATTAATTTTTAAGCTTTTATTCCCCCTAGGAAGCAAAAGTAGTACTGCTAATCTTCTTGTTTATGGTTTGGATTTTTTTAAAGCTCTAAAGGATTTTATAGCCTATGCCAAAAATCCTATGCCAAATTTTCTCCTCCCCCAATTTATGTTGTAGGTTTTTCAGTGTTTTTTTTTTTTTAAAGAACTAGTAACTTGCTTTAAAAAAATATATGGTTTAACCCTGAAGTCCATCATATTTAGTTTTGACTTAAAATTAGATAGTTGAATATGAGTTGTTACTTTCCTGGCTATTGACCATTTTCAAAGCTAATTTCCTTTGTTGTTTAAGGGAGGTGGTAGATACAATGGTGAGACACTTCAAAATGCAGATATTTGGTGATCGACAACCTGGCTATGATGGCAAAAGAAACATGTATACAGCACACCCATTGCCTATTGGACGGGATAGAGTAAGTATGGATTATAGGTGGAAACAAGTCATTTTGGCCTTAAGTTACTTAAGTGAATTAAAAAACATCTATTTAGTACCTCTTTTTTTATAATGCTGTATATATGATGGTGATGACTCTAAGAAGGCAGCTCGGTGGCTCAGTGCATAGAACACTGGACCTGGAGGGAAGAAAACCTAGAATTCAAATCCACCCAAGACTCTGTGACCTTGGACAAGTTCTTTAACCTTTGTTTGCCTCAATTTCCTCAGCTGTAAAATGGAAATAATAATAGCTCCTACCTCCCAATGTTATTGTGAGGATCAAATGAGATCATATTTGTAAAATACTTAGCATAGTGCCTGGCTAGCTATTATTACTGTTTCTTATATGATTATGCTACTGATCCATCATGAATAGAAGATATGCTTAGGACATATTAATCCTTCCCCTTTTCCTTACCCAGCCCTGTGTGACCAGCAGATTATATTCAAGACAGCTAACTGGGATTAGATAAAGAGCCTTCAGCCTTGTGTAACTAGCAGGTATATTGTGCACAAAGCTACATAGGCTACTTAGAGGTCAAACCTGGAATCTTAGCTTTGTTTGCATTATATTCTATCTGTTATAATCAACTCTTAGAATTGATAGATTTTACGTAATCACAGCTATAGTTCTTCAGACTTGGATTATAATGAAATTGGTTCTTCTAGCCTGCTAGATTTGACCTATATCAGCGATTGTTTTTCTTAAGTCCTTCAATAGTTCCAGCAGAGCAAAGTTCTTCCTTTCACATTTATGGATTGCTAAAGCCAAAACCTGCCAAATACAGGTTTTATGACCCTGTTTTTACTTGACTTCTTAATGAGCATACACATCATTCCTGATAAATGCAGTTCTTTTACTTAAATAGAAGACTATTTCATTCAATTAGCTTTTTCTGTATAGAGCTGTATTAAGTAAAACTTGACCTTATTAACATCCCTTCTCTTAAGTTGCAATGGGTAGAATACCAGGTCTGGAGGCGTGAAACACCTGTGTTCAAACCCAGCTCCAGACAGTCATTTAACCTCTGTTTTCCTTAATTTCCTCGTCTGTAAAATAAGGATAATAATAGGGATAATAAAATACATTATTGAGAAGATCAAATGAGACAATATTTGTAAAGTACTTACTGGAGTGTTTGGTATATAGTAAGTGATGTAAATGTCAGTGATTATTACTATTTTAATTTTTAGTGGAATTACTAGAATCAAATCTGTACTAACAAGTGAAATTTAGACTGTCATATCTACATAAAAAATTTGAACACTCTGGTATTGCTTGCCATTCTATCCATTTAAAAACCTTGGGAAATGATTGTGAAAAAAGATTGTGGCAGGGATTTATAATTTACAAGAAATTGTGAAATTGATGTTTGATGAAAAGAGACTTCATATGATAAACTTCACAGTAACAACTTTAACAGTGTGTATGTGTGATCTTTTTTCTCCACCAAGGTTGATATGGAAGTGACTCTTCCAGGTGAGGGCAAAGATCAGACCTTTAAAGTGTCAATTCAGTGGGTATCTGTAGTAAGTCTTCAGCTACTTTTGGAAGCATTGGCTGGGCATTTGAATGAAGTACCTGAAGATTCTGTACAGGCACTTGATGTAATCACAAGGCATCTGCCTTCTATGAGGTGAGTTATTCCTGTTGGGTCTGTACCACTTAAGTTCAGCTCTCTGGAATATGTTATTTTAGGGTTTCCAAGATGGTTTCTGCATAGTTCCTCTTTCAGTTTCCTGATTGAATAAGCTCTTAGAAAAGGCAGGGGAGAATAGGAGAACTTTTTACTTGTGAAACATGCCAATTCTTGTTTCTTCAGGTATACGCCTGTGGGCCGTTCATTCTTCTCCCCTCCTGAAGGTTACTACCACCCTCTGGGTGGAGGCAGGGAGGTTTGGTTTGGCTTCCACCAGTCTGTGAGACCTGCCATGTGGAATATGATGCTGAATATTGATGGTATGCAAGAATTATGCCCCTACTTCACTGTTTTAATCCTACTCATTCTCAAAACTAAGTGTCCTTTTATTCTTTTTATTAGTATCTGCTACTGCTTTCTACCGTGCCCAGCCTATCATTGAGTTCATGTGTGAAGTTTTAGACATTCAGAATATTAATGAACAAACAAAACCTCTTACAGACTCCCAGCGTGTCAAGTTTACCAAAGAAATCAGAGGTTGGTATTTGTGTTAAAGTGGTTTTATTCTAATGAAATAACTAGCATTTTGTTTCCACATGGAATTTTATTTGAGAGGGAATCATGTATAACTGAGACTAGTTTCCTAAAGGTTGGAAGATAAAATTAGTCTTATTATCTCCTCTCCAATTTATCCATTTACAAGTATGCTTTGTAGCCTTTTAAAAATAATGGCTGCTTTATTACTCTGTTTTTATCATTGTGAATGTAATCTAATACCTTTGTTTTGGAATTTCTTCTATATTAGGTCTTAAAGTTGAGGTTACCCATTGTGGACAGATGAAACGAAAATACCGAGTTTGTAATGTAACTAGACGACCAGCCAGCCATCAAACGTATGCTGATCAGATCTGAAAGGATATTTAACGTTGAATTGTTGGGTACTTTGCTTGGGTAGTACTCCTAAATGCCTTGTTTATCTGACTCATTTGAAAATAATTTTCACATAAATGTATTTTCTAAATACTAGGGAAAATCTCTTTCAGCAGTTAGTATTTAAAATTTCAAACATTTTTGGCAAAAATATTTATAGATTATATTGCTTTTTTGGCTTCTATTTTTAAAAATACATAATTTGATAATTCAAGTTCATCATGATGGACTTCATGAAATTATTACTATCATTATTTTGATCTAGACTTGTAATTTCATCATTGCCAGTGAATCTTGGTATGGATTCCGTACTAGATAGGCTTACCAATACAGATTGGCAACCACTCTGTAATTGATAGTTTCAGAGAGTTGCCTAAGTACTGAAAGGGTCAATGAAGTGCCTGTGATCACACTGTGTACATATTTGTGTGTGTGGAAACCCAAATCTTTCTAACTTCAACTTCAGCCCTTTATGCATTATAGTATACTGCTTGTATTATAATTCAGTATAATAGGTTTTTTTACTCTTTTATAAATGTGTCCAGACAGCAATGTTTTTAATAGTTTTTATGTTTTTTCCCTAATTATCAGTTGTTGCTACTTCTTGTATTCACAATATTTCTCGAAGGTATATTTTTATATCTCTCTGTTGAAACCAAGATTAGTCTTTATAATTATCCTTGAAATATGAAAATTAACATTTTCATAGAAATAGTCATTGTATATATTATTTTCCTGATTCTGCCTCCTTCACTTTGCATCAGTTCATGTAAGTTTCTCTGTGGTCTTCATATTCATTTCTCATAACACTAATATTTCATTACATTCATGTATCATTATTTAGCTATTCTCCATTTGATGGACATCTATTTTGTTTCTTATTCTTTGGTAAAATTGCTGCTATAAATATTTTTGTTGTATCGCACCTTTCTTTTAATCTTTGACCCTGAAGTACCTATCTAGCAATGGTATCTCTGGATCAGAAAGTATACATTTTAGTATGATAATTTATTTTACAGAATGCTTGGACTAATTCATTACTATACTAGTCAAAATCTAGGTTACTAGATTATCAATGGATAACTACAGTACATATTTTTACCACAACTTCTCTAGCACTGACCATTCCATTCTTTTACATCAGTAGTGTCAAACTCAAACAGAAAAAGATACCTACTGATACTTAGAAAACTAGAAATTAACATAATCTATGTTGTATTTTTATTCATTTTATTAAACATTCCCAATTATGTTTAATCTGGGTCTGGGAATGTTTGACACTTTTGTTTTATATCTTTGCCAATTGGTTCTTGTTTTAATTTGAACATTTCATATTGTTAGTCATATTGCTCACATAGAGCAATACTTTCATGGTTTTCAATCTTTTAAATTTTTAGAATTGTTTATTAATATAGTTTTACCTCTTAGCCATTGATTAGGAAATAACTATTAGTCTTCTATATTTATAAGCAAATGCACTAATTTCATAATTTTTCTAACATATTTATTAGAAAGCATATTAAAACCTAATGTATTTTACTAATTACTTGAAGTATTCTATTTGAATGCTTCATATAGCATTTCCCTGACTGAATTATGGCACTGAGACATTAAACTTTACAAGTAGAATTACTTCTAATGTATTAACCCCTACCCCCACCCCCACCTCCCCACCCCCCGTATCAGATGTTTGGTGATATTCCCAGCATTAACTGCCCTTAGTTGGGTGTTTCTATAGTTTATATCATTTTGCATTAACTACTTTTCTGCTAACTGTGTTGTCCATAAAGAGGTATGCTTTTGTAGAATGAATTAATGAAGTTAGGGGAAATATGGCTATATTTCATACCAGTTCACAAGTTTGTATCATACTATTCAATGTAAAATATGAAGGGCTATTTTTAAAATAGACATCCTCCTCTCCTCCAAGAAAGCCTGTTTGTTAAAAATTTCGAGTTTTGTTAAGTTACTGTTTCTTGGTGTGTGAGGTTCACTGATTAGTCAACTACTTTAAAGATTTGTTTGTGCCAGCAAAAGTAGAAAACTAATTCTACATATGTAAACTGAATTCTTGTTAAAAATTGATTTAAATACTTAAAGGAATTTAATTACCTCTTCAAAGAAAGACTTAGTTGTACTTACTATGGAACTAGTCAATTGGCTAGCATTATCCTGAGCACCAGAGATAAAAGTCTATAAAAGAATGAAGCAATCTTACTCTCAAGGAGCAAATATTCTATTGGGAAAAACAACAGATATAGATAAAAGTATATTAAAAATAAATTATGAAATATGAACTATATACAAATGGCTTAGAGGTTAGGATTTTATTCTTAAAGTATGAGTTGGTGAAAATTTTCTAAATAACATCATCCTACAGTTTTCCTCTACAGCTGGAAAATGGTCAGGCCATGGAATGTACAGTAGCCCAATATTTTAAACAGAAGTATAGCCTGCAGCTTAAATATCCTCATCTTCCCTGTCTCCAAGTGGGACAAGAACAAAAGCATACTTATCTTCCTCTTGAGGTAAGTTTGAATAAATGGACTCTTACTACTCTGTCACATACTTAGATTATTTACTTGTAAAAGCTATCCTCTAACCTAAAATGTAAAATTGAGACAGTTTAATGCAGTTTTTATTTTTTTTTATTTATTTTTAGGTAGAAAACACTGAGACTTTAGCTATTATTTCCATTTTTCTAAAATTTTTCTCATGAAGTCAGGTTTGGCAAAAAGCCATTAACTTAGTCCTTATTTGTTTTATCCTAATGGCAGGTCTGCAATATTGTGGCAGGACAGCGGTGTATCAAGAAATTAACTGACAATCAGACATCCACCATGATCAAAGCCACTGCCAGATCTGCTCCAGACAGACAAGAGGAAATCAGCAGATTAGTGCGTAGGATCTATTTTTTTTTGTAATCTTAGTTATATACTGAAAGAAAGAAAGGCTAACAGGAAGTTTTCCTAATGTGATATGATTAGTTTTTTGTTCTTATATCTACCAAAAAGCCTCATCTTTATTTCATTGACTTTTGACTTTGTTTTTGTCTTTAGTTAAAAAAACAAACAAATCTGAGCTGCTTGAAAATGATCATATCTTACACATTTTTATATCCATTCATGATATGCAACACAGTACCTTTCATATAGTGTGAATTTTCAGTAAATATTGAACAAATTTAAATGGTGTTTTATGTAATATTCTTCTCTAAAATGTAATATTCTCTGGGAGCAGGTTTTTGGGGGGCTTCTGGAGGCAGCCTTCCTTTTAGTTCAGTATAATCACTCCAAATGCAGCCAGGTATTAAAGTCTAAATCCTTTATTGTCTCCTTCAAAGTCTTATCTCCTTCACTTGAGGCTTGGCTAGTTTTCTGAAGGCCTTCCGGATTTTGGTTTCAGTGTTCTCCACAGGACAGCCTGCCACCACTTCTATGTCTTCCTTCGTTCTCCCCGATTGCCTTCTCTGGCTTCTGAATCTGCTCAACTGAATCCTGGCTGAGGCTCCGAGAGCTTCTAGTGACAGCTCCTCCTTATATGTTCCACACTGAGTATATGCTAATCATTATATCACTAGGAAACCATTATTTGATGTAGGATTAAATCAATGCTAAACTAGATTTAATCACTGTCTCCTCATTTCCACTTACTTAGCACCTTGTAAGAATCCTAACAGTTTTATACTACAAAAATGTAAAGAGAATTTGCAGCACCTTTGTTCTACTTAGGAGAGCAGTGAGTTTGCTGTATAAGAGATACTGAAATGATGCATTTTGTCATTTTGCCCCATTGCCTCCTTAACCAAGATGACAATTTTTTCTGGTTTTTTTTTTTTTTTTTTTTTAGGTGAAAAGTAACAGTATGGTGGGTGGACCTGATCCATACCTAAAGGAATTTGGTATTGTTGTTCACAATGAAATGACAGAGTTGACAGGTAGAGTGTTGCCAGCACCAATGCTACAATATGGAGGCCGGGTAAGATGGTTTTGGGGGGTATTTTTTCCACTAAAACACCTATTCCCAACCAATCATGCAATATTTTTTCAGTCATATGTTACTTTGACAGCAATATTTTTCATCTTATATCCCTCTAAACTTGAGAATTATTAAGCTTTCCACAGATACTGCCTATTTCCCACTATTATAACCTTAAATTTGTGGCAATATTCCTTTAGTCAAGGAATAGTAATAATGATGGAGGGTTTTTTCCCTTTTGTTTACAGTTGCTGAAATAAACCAAATTCTCACCTAAGGTAAAAGACTGAGTTGAGGTTCACTTCTGCAAAAAGCATAAGTGAAGAAAGCAAATGGCAAACCAAGGACCAAGTCATAAGGGAGACTCAGGCAGTGTGAGAGATTCGTCCTAGTAGGCCCGCCTCTCTTCTCATTTGACACTGTCTTGCTTAGTTATTTCATCAGCTCCTATGAGTTCATTTATCACCACTATGCTGATGATTTCTAGATCTGTGTATACAGCCTAGTTTCTCTCCTGAACACTATGCATCATACACATTTTAACTCAGTATGTCCAAAGCAGAACTCATTATCTTTCCCATGTAATCCTCTCCTCTTTGGAACTCATATTCATGGCATCAATATTATCTTCAACTTCTCTTCGACAACCCCACATACCCAGGCCATTCCCAAATCTTGTTTCAATGTTTACTATATCTTAGCTATATATCTCCTTTTCTCAGATACAGCCACTTTCCTAATGCTAGTCTTTATCACCTCATAACTGACTGTTGCATAGCTTTCTAGATTCCCTCTCTCTCTCTGTTCCACTCTATTCTTCATTCACATATCTGATTATGTTAAAGCACAACTCTTATGTCACCTCCCCTGTTCAGTAAATTTCAATAGTTCCCCATTAAACCCAAGAACAGAAATAAAATCCCCGAGTTTTTAAAGTTCTTAAAAGCCCCTCCTATTTTTCCAGTCTTCTTATATTTTATTCTTCTTCACTCTACAGTCCAGAGTGACACTGGCCTTCTTTCTGTTCCTCACACAACTCTCCACATAGGCCTGATGCCTTTTCACTGGCTGTCTTTTATGCCTAGATTTCTCTGCCCTCTCACCTTCCGATCTCTTGGCTTCTGAGACTTACATCCCAGTTCTGCAAGAATTCCTTTTACTGCTTATCAGACTGCTGATGTCTTCTCTCTGAGATTACCTTCCATTTACAGTATATATATTTTGCATTTACCTTTTTTTTTTTACATAGAACCTCCCTCATTAGAAAGAGACAAGTCCCTTCAGAGAAGGACCATGTTTTTGCCTTTCTTTGTCACTGCTTAACAGTGCCTGATACAAAAGAAGCACCTGATAAATGGTTGTAGACTAATTAGGTAGATCATCATTTGACAATCTTGGGAAGAAGCTTATGCCACTTAGCAGTGCAGAACATTCCTAGACTGTTATAGAACTGTGAAGAGAGCCTTAATGAATCTGTTATCAAACCTATTCAGGAACAGTGGCAGAGATTGAGACCCATAGAAGTCAGAGATTGAGATCTCATAGAGATGAAGGGTTTTGTCCAATTCACAGGGCGGATTGATGGCAGTCACATTAGACCTGCTCTTTCAATTCAGCATTTGACTCCTCTTACTTCCACACATTAATGTGAGCTTTTGCTTATTGTGCCATTATTATTAACATGCTCTTGAATTGTAATCTATTCTCTTCCCCCTTTTTTCTTTCCCCTCTGCACTCCCAAAAAGAATAAAACAGTAGCTACACCTAACCAAGGTGTATGGGATATGCGAGGAAAACAGTTTTATGCTGGCATTGAAATTAAAGTGTGGGCTGTTGCTTGTTTTGCTCCTCAGAAACAATGCAGGGAAGATCTGTTAAAGTGAGTATATATTTTTTAATCTATGTAGCTAGGACCTATGCCTTTCAAATATAAAATGTTACATTTAGAGTCTTTGTCTTATGTCTTTAGGGTCTTCTGCATATATACTGGCAGTTGAAATCCTAGTTCTGAGAGTGTCCTCACCAGTCTGGAGGAGGGAGGGAAGGTTTGTGCTGGGGTTAGTTTCATACCTGAGGATTCTGTAAAGTAGAATGGTAGTTTTATACCATACACTGAGGTTTTGTGGGGATTCCACCTCCCAGCTACCTGAAAGTATTTTTATCTGTTCAACTGAGATGAAAAAGTAGATTAATTTTAGCCATTATGCTTTTGTTAATTCTACTGGTTCTGAAGCAACACTGACTGGAATTATTGGTATCAGTCTATATCACTTTTTATACATTTATTGAGGAAGTAAAATGTAGAAAAATCAAGGTAAAAAAAGGAAGTTAATATTAAGGGAAAGAAATCTTTAAAATAATTGACAAAATAAACAGAAGAAGATTCTGAAAGGTTCATACATGGGTTGAAGTAAAGATATGTTTCCTGCACTACAGTTCTCATTTACTATATTTAAATTAAAAATAAATTTAATTTTTTTCAAATCCTAGTTGCTTTTTAATACTTGTCATTTGGGGAGAGGTTAATTGCTGGGCCAAGCTTTAATTTAATCCTAGCATATCCTTTGATAATAATATGTTTATCTTAAAACTCTCTTAAGCACAAATTGACTTAACTCTTTTTAAGCCAGATATATCACATTACCTTTGAGGCAACATTTTAGTCTGCATTTATTCTTAAAATTAAAATGAAAACTCATCATTTGACAAGCTCTTTGATAACATCATATTCCACTTCAGCTCCAGTATTGTAGCCCAGTCCAATTCTGGCCGCTGTTTATGCTAAGTTTTAATATAGAATTGGCTATTCTGAGAAAAGCATTAAATTATAACAATTGCTAAGCACCAGACTGACCATGAAATAACAAATTCTGTGTAAATGCGTTCTGTTTCATCAGGAGTTTCACAGATCAGTTGCGTAAGATTTCTAAGGATGCCGGGATGCCTATTCAGGGTCAGCCATGTTTTTGCAAGTATGCACAAGGAGCAGATAGTGTGGAGCCCATGTTTAAACATCTGAAGATGACTTACGTAGGCCTGCAGCTGATAGTGGTGATCTTACCTGGGAAGACACCAGTATATGGTATAGTTCCTGTTTTATTATATTTTATCATCTGTTAAGTGATCATATAATTTTTTTTTAAATTATATGGTAGGTATATGCATAGTCTCTTGTTTACATAGTAAACATAATAAATGGTTTTATCTGGTTTTTATCTATGGTTTAAATGATTTTTATGGAGTTACTGGTAATTATCAACCTACCACTCCTTCTTACCTGTCCTTCTTTGCTCCGATGATGCTACAGTTACCTTCCTTAGTACATAACTGATGGTATTGCTGTATTGCTCAAGGTGCTTCAGTGACATTCTACTGTCCACTGAATATAGTTCTTTAGATTCATAAGACTAAGTCATTCAAGACTCTTTACAATCTGGAATTCTAAACTTTTTTAACTTTTAAAACTTTTATTACTCCCTTCTTTCCTTGAGTCATATCAGGTTACAGCTATAAACTAGACAGATTTTGTACTTTCTTGCCTCCATGTCTTGTCTACCTATGCCAGAATACCAACCCTACCCTTTTCTTTTCTTTGCCTTTTGTAATTCTACCCATTAGATAAGTTAAAGCATTTATTAAGTTCTTTGTGCTGAAATGCTAGGTATATGAGAAACAGTCCTTATCCTCAAGGAGCATAGAGGGGAAGACAATAAGTAGAAGAAGCTGGAAAAGGGGTGGGAACTGAGTTGTCAGAAGTGTGAGAAGGCCCTGGGATAGCTGTGGAAAACTCCCAGAGTGTCAGGGACTGATCCAGGTAAGAGTGTGACTGGCTTGGATACTTCCTTGTGTGGAAATTCCAGGAGGAACCCATCCTTTAAGACCCATCTCAAATGGTACCTCTTCATGGAGCCTTTGATTTTCCTACCCCCAAAAATGATAATTTTTTTTTTCCCTTTCTCCAACCTCAATATTTTGGCAGCTTTTTTGCTGGGGGTGAGGTTGGGTATGTGTGAGATCTTTATTATATTATAAATTTGATTAGAACAGGAACTATAACATATTTAATCTTTTTATCTCTTATCACCTGACACTGGAGTCAGGTGGAGACATCTGACACCTAATAGATCTATAATAAATAATTATGAAGTTAGGTGAATCACCTAACTTATTTTATTTGTTTGCTTTTAGCTGAAGTTAAACGTGTTGGTGATACCCTCTTAGGAATGGCTACTCAGTGCGTTCAGGTGAAAAATGTAGTAAAGACTTCTCCCCAAACTCTGTCTAACCTCTGCCTGAAGATAAATGCAAAGCTTGGTGGAATTAACAATGTCCTTGTACCCCATCAAAGGTAAGACTTAGTTTGAATCTTAGTTTATAGGCTTTGAATTGGAAGAAACCTTAGAGGTCACTTAGCAAATTATAAGTTGTATAGATCAGGACTTCTTAAACTTTTTCTACTTGTGACCCCTTTTCTCCTGAGGAATTTTTATGTGACTCCAGTTATATAGTTATATAAAGTAGGTATACAAATCAAGCCTTTACTGACAATAAATAATAATAAAATAAAAATAAACAAATAATTTCTCAACTCCACCCACACACACATACAATTCCATAACACAACCCACAGTTTTAAGAAACTTTGGCATAGATAATAAGTGACACAGTAAATACCAGAGTAGCAATTTAAACCCAAGTCCTCAGACTCTAAATTCAACTTTATTTCATGGTACTTCATGTTTAAAACCTGATATTTTTCAACGGAAATTGTTGAACCTAAGAGTAATCAAATGTGAGAATAAATAGTGCAGTGTAGTGTAACATATAGAGGAATTGTTTCTGTCTTGATAATCCCTTTTTTTTCTTTTCTTCTGTTCAGTATTTTTAATAGCTTTTTATTTTTCCAAATACATGGAAAGATGATTTTCATCATTCATCTTTGCAAAACCTTGTATTTCAAATTTTTTCTCTCTGTGTTCTTCCCTCTCCCCTAGACTAATCCAGTATAGTTTAAATGTATGCATTTCTTCTAAACATATCTCCATATAAGCCATACTGCATAAGAAAAATCAGATCAAAAGAGGAAAGTAAAAAAAAAAAAGACACAAGGAAAAAAATAAACAACAACAACAAAAGTGAAAATACTATTTTTTGATCTACATTCAGTCTCCGTAGTTCTCCCTCTGGTTGCAAATGGTTCTCTTCATCACACGTCTATTGGAATTGCCTTGAATCATCTTGTTGATTGTTGAAAAGAGCCAAGTCCATCACAGTTGATCACATAATCTTGTTGTTGCTATGTACAATGTTCTCTTGCTGGTTCTATTCACTTCACTCAGCATTACTTCACATAAGTCTTTCCAGGCTTTTCTGGAATCAGCCTGCTCATCATTTCTTACAGAACAATAATATTCCATTATATTCATATACTGTAACTTATTCAATCATTTCCTAACTGATGGGTGTCTACTCAACTTGCAGTTTCTTATCACTATAAAAAAGGCTGCTACAAACATTTTTGCACATGTGGATCTTTTTCCCTTTTTTGTGATCTCTTTGGGATACAGTCCTAGTAGAGACACTACTGAATCAAAGAGCATGCAAGTTATATAGTCCTTTGGGCATAGTTTCAAATTGCTCTCTAGAATGGTTGGATCATTTCCCAACTCTACCAACAGCACATTAATGTTCCAGTTTTCCCACCTCCCCTCCAACATTTATTATTATCTTTTCCTGTCATCTTAGCCAATCTGAATAGTGTGAAATTGTACTTCAGAGTTGTCTTAATTTGCATTTCTCTAATCAATAGAGATTTTGAGCATTTTTTCATGTAACTAGAAACAACTTTAATTTCATCGTCAGAAAATTTTTCATGTCCTTTCACCATTTATCAATTGGGGAATGGCTTGTATTCTTATAAATTTAAGTCAGTTCTCTGTATATTTTAGAAAGGAGGCCTTTATCAGAAATATTATATGTAAAATTTTTTCCCCATCTTTCTGTTTCCCTTCTAATCTTGACTGCATTGGTTTTGTTTGTATAAAAGTTCTTTAATCAAAATTATCCATTTTACATTTCATAATGATCTCTGTCTTTTATTTGGCCATAAATTCCTTTCACAAATCTGAGAGGTAAAACTATCCCTTGTTCTCCTAATTTGCTTATAGTATCACTCTTTATATCTAAATCACGAACTCATTTCAACCTTATCTTGGTATAAAGTGTTAGATGTTGATTATTGGCTAGTTTCTACTGTAGTATTTTCCAGTTTTCCCAGCAATTTTTGTTAAATAGTGAGCTCTTGTCCCAGAAGCTGGAGTCTTTGGGTTTGTCAAACACTCAATTGCTATAGTCATTGATTATTTTGCCCTGTGAACCTAACTTATTCCACTGATCGACTACTCTCTTTTTTAACCAGTACCAAATGGTTTTGATGACTGCTGCTTTATAATAGTTTTAGGTCTGGGACAGTGAGGCCACCTTCATTTGCCTATTTTTTCATTAATTACCTTGAAATTGTTGACCCTTTCTTCTTTTAGATGAATTTTTCTTAATTTCTTGGCAGTTTGGCATGGCACTGAGTAAGAAGATTAATTTAGGTAGAATTGTCATTTTATTATATTGAGCACTTGATATTCTTCCAAATATTTAGATCTAATTTTATTTGTGTGAAAAGTGTTTTGTAACTGTGTTCATATATATAGTTTCTGGCTTTTTCTTGGCAGGTAGACTCCCAAATATTTCATATTATCTACAGTTATTTTTTTATACATTGTTTTATTTTTTCTTGTTATACATTTACATTTTTTTTTTTGCTTTGTTACACACATTCTTTATAAATCATGTTGGGAGAGAAAAATCAGAACAAAAGGGAAAAACCACAAGAGAAAAAAAAACACAGAAGAAAAAGAAAAAACAGTGAACATAGCATGTGTGGATTTACATTCAGTCTCCATAGATCTTTCTCTGGCTGCATATGATATATGCATTGGATTTTCTATCCAAAGTTTATTGGGATTGCCTTGAATCACCAAACCACTGAGAAGAAACAAATCTTTCATAGTTGATATCACACAATCTTGCTGTTATTGTGGACAGTATATTCCTGGTTTTGCTTGTTTCACTCAATATCAGTTCATGTAAATTTTTCCAGGCCTTTCTAAAATCAGGCTGTTCATCATTTTTTAATAGAGCAATAATATTCCATTACTTTCTTTTTTTTTTCTTTTTTTTTTTTAAATTTATTTTTTAATTTATTTTTTATTTATTTATTTATTTTTATTTTTAATTTTTTTTATTTTAAATTTTTATTTAATAATTACTTTATATTGACAGAATCCATGCCAGGGTAATTTTTTTACAACATTATCCCTTGCACTCATTTCTGTTCCGATTTTTCCCCTCCCTCCGTCCACCCCCTCCCCTAAATGGCAAGCAGTCCTATATATGTTGGATATGTTGCAGTATATCCTAGATACAATATATGTTTGCAGAACCGAACAGTTCTCTTGTTGCACAGGGAGAATTGAATTCAGAAGGTATAAATAACCCGGGAAGAAAAACAAAAATGTAGATAGTTCACATTCGTTTCCCAGTTTTCTTTCTTTGGGTGTAGCTGCTTCTGTCCGTCATTTATCAATTGAAACTCAGGTCTCTTTGTCAAAGAAATCCACTTCCATCAAAATATGTCCTCATAAATATTGTTGTTGAAGTGTATAATGATCTCCTGGTTCTGCTCATTTCACTTAGCATCAGTTCATGTAAGCCTCGCCAGTCCTCTCTGTATTCATCCTGCTGGTCATTTCTTTTTTTTTTTTTTTTTTTTTTTAAATAATTTTTTATTGATAGAACGCATGCCAGGGTAATTTTTACAGCATTATCCCTTGCACTCATTTCTGTTCCGATTTTACCCCTCCCTCCCTCCACCCCTTCCCCGAGATGGCAAGAGTCCTTTACATGTTGAATGGGTTGCAGTATATCCTAGATACAATATATGTGTGCAGAACCAAACAGTTTTCTTGTTGCACAGGGAGAATTGGATTCAGAAGGCATAAATAACCTGGGAGGAAAAACATAAATGCAAGCAGTTTATATTCATTTCCCAGTGTTCTTTCTCTGGGTGTAGCTGCTTCTGTCCATCTTTGATCAATTAAGGCTCTCTTTATCGAAGAGGTCCACTTCCATCAGAATACATCCTCAAACAGTATCATTGTTGAGGTATATAATGATCTCCTGGTTCTGCTCATTTCACTCAGCATCAGTTCATGTAAGTCTCGCCAGTCCTCTCTGTATTCATCCTGCTGGTCGTTCCTTACAGAACAATAATATTCCATAACGTTCATATACCACAATTTACTCAACCATTCTCCAATTGATGGACATCCTTTCATTTTCCAGCTTCTAGCCACTACAAACAGGGCTGCCACAAACATTTTGGCACATACAGGTCCCTTTCCTTTCTTTAGTATCTCTTTGGGGTATAAGCCCAGTAGAAACACTGCTGGATCAAAGGGTATGCACAGCTGCTGGTCATTTCTTACAGAACAATAATATTCCATAACATTCATATACCACAATTTACCCAGCCATTCTCCAATTGATGGGCATCCATTCATTTTCCAGTTTCTAGCCACTACAAATAGGGCTGCTACAAACATTTTGGCACATACAAGTCCCTTTCCCTTCTTTAGTATTTCTTTGGGAGGAAAAAGGAATATTCCATTACTTTCATATAACACAGTTTATTCAGTCATTCCCCAATTGATGGGCAGACATCTACTCATTTTCCCTTTCTTTGCCACCACAAAAAGAGTTGCTGCAAATATTTTGCACATATGGGTCCTTTTTTCTCTTTTATGATTTCCTTGGGATATAGAGCAAATAGTGACACTGCTGGATCAAAGGATATGCATAATTTTATAGCTTTTTTGGCATAGTTTCATATTGTTCTCTAGAATGGTTGAATTATTTCACAATTCCACCAACAATACATTAGTGTCTCTATTTTCCCACGTCTCCTCCAACATTTATTATTTTCTTTTCCTATCATCTTAGCCAATCTGAGAGGTGTGACATGATACCTCAGAATTGTTTTAATTTGCATTTCTCTAATCAATAGTGATATAGTTATCCATTTTACATTTCATAATATTCTCTAGCTTTTCTTTAGTCATAAATTCCTCCCTTCTCCAAAGATCTGATAAGTAAACTATCCCTTGCTCTCCTAATTTGCCAATGGTATCACCCTTTATGCCAAAATTATGTAACCATTTTGACCTTATTTTGTTAAGGAGTATGAGGTATAGCTCTATACCAAATTTCTAATATATTTTCCAGTTTTCCCAGCAATTTTTTTGAAGTAGTAATTATCCCAGAAACTGGAGTTTTGGGGTTTATCAAAATACTAGATTACTATAGTCATTGATTATTGTGTCTTATGTACCTCACCTATTCCACTGATCCGCCAATCTTAATAACTTCAGCAAAGTTCGGCATTTCTATATATTACTGATAAATCCCAATAGCAAGAGACAGAAAGAGAAATTCCATTTAAAATAACTGTGGATAATATAAAATATTTGGGAGTCTACCTGCCAAAAGAAAGTCAGGAACTATGTGAACAAAATTATAAAACACTTTCCACACAAATAAAGTTAGAAATGCTTTATAATATAGTTTTAGATCTGGTATTGATAGGTCACCTTCTTTTGTATTTTTTAAATTCCCTTGATATCTTGACCTTTTATTCTTACAGGTGAATTTTGTTATTATTTTTCTAGCTCCATAAAATAATTTTTTGGCAGTTTTATTGGTATAGAACTGAACAAGTAGACAAGTAGGTAGAATAGTCATTTTTATTGTATTAGCTCAGCCCTACCCATAAGCACTTGATATTTTTCCAATTGTTTAGATCAGGGGTCCTCAAACTTTTTAAATAGGGAGCTAGTTCACTGTCCCTCGACTGTTGGAGGGTCAGACTACAGTAAAAACAAAAACTTTGTTTTGTGGGCCTTTAAATAAAGAAACTTCATAGCCCTGGGGGGGATAAATGTACTCAGCTACCAGCAGGATGAATACAGAGAGGACTGGTGAGACTTACATGAACTGATGCTAAGTTATGAGCAGAACCAGGAGATCATTATATACCTCAACAACGATACTGTTTGAGGATGTATTCTGATAGAAGTGGATCTCTTCGATAAAGAGAGCTAATTCAGTTTCAATTGATCAAGGATGGACAGAAGCAACTATACCCAAAGAAAGAACACTGGGAAATGAATATAATCTGCTTGCATTTTTGTTTTTCTGGGTTATTTATACCTTCTGAATCCAACACTTCCTGTGCAACAAGAGAACTGTTTGGTTCTGCACACATATATTGTATCTAGGATATACTGTAACCTATTCAACATGTAAAGGACTGCTTGCCATCTGAGGGAGGGAGTGAAGGGAGGGAGGGGAAAAATTGGAACAGAAGTGAGTGCAAGGGAAAATGCTGTAAAAAATTACCCTAGCATGGGTTCTGTCAATAAAAAGTTATTTAAAAAAACAAAACAAAAACAAAACAACGTCCTCAGCTGCCGCATCTGGCTCGCAGGTTTGAGGACCCCTGGTTTAGATCTGAGTTAGTGTGAGAAATGTTTTGTTATTGTGTTCATATAATTCCTTGGTTTGTCTTGGCAGGTAGGCACCCAAATATTTTATATTATCTACAGTTATTTTAAACAAAGTTTCTCTTTCTACCTCTTGTTGTTGGACTTTGTTGGTAACTTACAGAAATGCCAATGATATGTGGGTTTTATTTTATATCCTGCAACTTTGCTAGTTATTCATCATTTTTAGTGGTTTTTAAGTTCATTCTCTAAGTATACCATTATATCATCTTCAAAGAGTGATAATTTTGTTTCCTCGTTACCTACTCTGATTCCTTCAATGTCTTTTTCTTCTCTTATTGCTAAAACTAACATTTCTATATAGTATTGAATAATAGTGGTGTTAATAGGAAATTTATTTCATCCCTGGTTTTATTGGGAATGCTTCTATTTTATCCCCATCATATACAGTGCTTGCTGATGGTTTTAGATAGATGCTACTTACCATTTTAAGAAAAACTCCATTTATTCCTATGTCCTCTCATATTTGAAATAGGAATGGGTATTAAATTTTGTCAAATGCTTTTTCTGCATCAATTGAAATAATCATGACTTTTGTTAGTTTGATTATGATATAGTTAGTTGTAGTAATAGTTTTTCTAATGTATACCAGCCTTGCATTCCTGGCATAAATCCTACTTGCTCGTAGTATATTATCCTGGAGATAAATTAATTGGTGTAATCTTTTTGCTGATATTTTGGTTTTATTTTTGGTTTTTTGTGAGGCAATTGGAGTTAAGTGACTTGCCCAGGGTTACAGAGCTAGTAAGTATTAAGTTTCTGAGGCCAGATTCAGGTCTTCCTGAATTCAAGGCTGGTGTGTTATCCATTGTGCCATTTAGCTGCCCCTTGCTAATATCTAATTTAAGATTTTTGCATCGATATTAATTGGTCTGTAATTTACTTTCTCTGTTTTGGTCCTTTCTGGTTTAGGTATTGGCACCATATCTGTCATAAAAGGAATCTAGTGGGACTCCTCCTTTCCCTATTTTTCCAAATCATTTACATAGTATTGGAATTAATTGTTCTTTAAACGTTTGGTAGAATTCACTTGTAAATCCATCTGGCCCTGGAGATTTTTTTTTCTTAGGGAGTTCATTGTTCAGTTAATTTTTCTAAAATGGGACTATTTAAGTAATTTATTTCCTCCACTGTTGAATCTGGGCAAACTTTTTTTTTTTTTGGTAAGTATTTATCCATTTCACTTAGATTATCAGATTTATTTGAATACAATTGGACAAAATAGCTCCTAATTATTGCTTTCATTTCTTCATTGATGGTAAGTCCACTCTTTTCATTTTCAACACTAGTAATTTGTTTTTTTTTCTTTCCTTTTTCTAATCAAATTAAGCAAAGGTTTATCTGTTTTGTTGGTTTGTTCATAAAACCAACTCTTATTTTTTATTAGTTCAATAGTTTTCTTTCAATTTTATTTCTTTGATTTTTAGAATTTAGAATTTGGTATTTGTTTGGGTGGGGGAGGGTTAATTTATTGTTTTTTGTAGGTTTTAAATTGCATGTCCAGTTCATTGATCTTCTTTCTCTGTTTTATTCATGTATGAATCCCATTTCTCTTTTTTGAGACTATCTCCATCCTTCCACAAACAATCAGATTTGCAACTTACTGATGTCTTTGACTCCTCACTCTCACTCATCCCACATATGCAATCTGTTGT